>NC_071583.1:22168058-22345747 GCF_024509145.1 Vidua macroura
CGCTGTGTCAGGGACCATGTGTCACCTTTCTCTCCTGTTGTTAAGAAGACACCATGTCCCCAATACCCACTGGCTTCCTGTTCAGTGAATTGAATTTGATCACCACCAGTGAGGGACACCCGGAAAACATATTCTGTTTCTGATTCATGTGGAGGCTGTCCGTATTCCCTTTTAAGCTTAGCTAGCTCGGTGGCCGTGTTTAGTTGTGATGGTATGCGTTTGGTTGTGATGTGAGGTTCCAGATCATCATCACTGAGATAGTTCTACTCTGTTTTAATCAAGGGTCTCAAGTGATGGCAGCAATGTTCCCCACAATTACTTGCTGCTTCAAGTTCTTGATGAGGATAGATTTGTTTAATGTGAGGAGTTTCCTTCTCCTCAAGCTCTGTAGAGGAATCAGCATGATGGGATTTGTTAATATGTTCCTCTGTTAAGGCAGCTCGCAATGCATAGATCACATTTTTTTGCTTCATAGAACTGTTTTTGCAAAATTTCAACTAGATTTTGAAGGGAGTCTATTATAGCATGTTCCTCACTTCTTCGCTGGAAGCCATTTTCTATAGCTGCCATAAGACAAGCTCCCAAAACTGAGCAGAAGATAGTTTTATTTTTGCCCAGTTTGAATTTTGTTTCATGTTGTAATGAACACACTCTATCAATAACATTTTCTAAGTTCAACCAATTACTCTGTGCCCATTTTTCTCCTTCTGTAGAAGGTTTGGCATTGTGTTTGGCTAGTAGTGCATAAAATTCAGCTTTAATTTCAAGGCTAAGATTGTCACTCATTTTGTGAAGGGACCAAAACCACGACAGGGAGCTACAAACTTAAGTTCCACAAAACTACACAGCCCTCGCTGTGTCGCCCTTCGCTTCCCTGGCTGGGTGAAAGGACAATCATCTGCCTGGGAGGCTCTGCTTAGTTGCTTCAAGTTGTCCCTTCCTTCCCAGACCACATACACACAACAACAACAAAACAACAGTGTCCCGCCCTTTGCACTAAGGGATCCTTTATGAATTGCCAAAGACAGTATGGGTGCCTTTTCAGCTGCAACCCTTCTGTCTAGACAGAACTCCTGTCCGTGACGCCAATTTTAATGTCACGATCCGTTTCTTGCGGGGTGTCGTGATGGTTCTTTTCACCCATCCCAAAAGTGCAACAAAGGCAAACAACAAGGGACTATCAGTTAATCACAACAAATGCACCTTTAGTAGGGGCCAAAACAGTAAACGCGATAGTGGGGATCTGAAAGGAGATAAAAGGTTAGAGAGAGAACAGGGATATGGGAATAGCTACCAACACAGGCGAGATCCTCAGTGCTCCGGACGATGGGGATCCGTCTGTCGTGTCGGGGGAGTCTTCGAAGTTCTGGTCGACTCGGGGCTCCAATTATAGTCCACAGAGGAGAGAGGGGGGGAACAAGTGTAATAATGAAAGTCCATTGTAATCGCCCCGAGGGAACGGGTGAGTCCACAGAAACCACCAAAGCAAGACGAATCCAATGAAGAATAAGTCCATTTGAATCACTGAAGGGAAACAGGTCATGTCATTAGTGGTCAGACCACCAATTTCCCCTCCTCCCTATAGCAGGGGTCTCAGTCTCAGTCCTTGGGAGGAGGGTTCTCATTCTTTCTTTGTCACAGTGGTAACGAGGCAGATGAGGGGTCTTCAGTGAAGGACCGCGAGAGTCACCCCAAAAGTTCATTGGGCTTAAGAACGGAGATTAGAAGCAGGCCGCGCATCAGGCTGTCCCGTGCTGGCTCCATGTCAGGTCTTTGCCAAGTCCTTGCCAACTCCTTGCCAAGTTCTTACCAGGCCTAGTTGGGAACAGCCAGCATGACGGTTCAGTGGTCCCACCTGTGCTGTGTCCTGTTCTAAGCCGGAACTACAGTGGGGGAAGGGATTCTTTCTTGTGGCAATCGGAAGGCAGAATGGAAAATGAGGGGCTTCTGACGGGCTCTTACACCACCCCGTGACTGACGATTGCCCTCGAAAGATCTTCATCAGCAGGATTCCATGGTGTCGTCGTGCAGTCTTCAGGACTCGTCAAGTGTTGGCAGCAGGTCCCAGGGAAAAGAGAAGAGGAAAAGGGAAAGAAAGAGAAAACGGGAAAACTAAAACAATCACAACATATTAGTAATCACAACAAATTATAATTAAACAATAAGCAAAATACAATTAGTAAATCAATAATAGTTATTTAAATAATAATCAATATGAATCAATTAAACAATAAATTGATCAAATAATAAACCAGTATCATCAATATTAAACAGTAAAGTAATAAACCTAGTATAATCGATATTACTCAGTACAATTTTATAAACAATAAACAAAAATAATTAAAACAGCGATTAGAACAAATCATAAAAGAAAATGATGTAAAACATATCTTCTAACCTTATCATCTTCTTGTGTCTACTGTCCTGGGAACATCTCTAGTGTAAAGGATGTCGGCCAAGTGGTGTGCATTAATTATAGATGTTAATTTTGTTAATCGTTTCATCATTCTCCAATTTACAATAAGCAAGATTACTGATAAAACAAAACCAATCATAACTAAAATCAGAAGAACAACAATGGGATGACACAATTTCTTCAGGATACCGGTGGCGGTGGGTGACCACCCGAAAAGGGTATCCCACCACTTGTGCTCGGCATCACTTTTCACCCTTTCTACAACACGATGTATTTCTTGCACATGATGATGAACAGTTACCAGAGTTTTCTGTCCATTCCCCTTGATTTTTCCTAGGATCTCTATTAGATCTTGATGAAGTAATAATTGCTTGACCAGAGAAAGGTTCATCCCAATGGGAGTAGGCAGTAGCTTGTGAATCAACGTGAGATTGGATTCTAAAAGTTCATGTGAAGTAACTGGAGCTACAAAAGAAAAATCACATCCTGCAATTTTAGTAAAGTTGCAAGCACAAAAATTTGAATGATTTTTAGTAGCTACTACTGTACTTTCTATAAACACAGTATCCCAAGCGGTTCTGAAGCAGGCACACCCATTGTCTGTAGATACAAGGACTGTTTCAGAAGTCTCGTTAGGATGAATATCAAAATGACAGCTATTTTGTTCTGTCTCCAGACAAATATCTTGAGCTACAATTGCATTACCTTCACAGATAAACCCTAGTTGTTCTCAGATGGTACAGGACTCTAAATTGACAGTTTGCCATTTGTCATCAATTTGACGGGCCCATTCTCTATGTTCAGAAGGATAGAAAGTGGGTCCATCATGATTTAATCCTAGTGCAATGATAGGGAATATCAAATGCACCCAGGCATTTCTTATGGTCAACGCAAATGCTGTGGCTGTGTTTGTGTTAGGGTCATAGGTAAAATTCACTAAATTCCACCAGGATTGGAAATCTCTTTCAAAGTCAGTGGCACTGTCCCAGACTATTTTCCTCATTTCAGTGGGAAAAGTGCCTTCTTCACCTTCTCTTATAATTGAGGCAGCAACTGACTGCATCCATCATTGAGCCTGGATACGGCTAAGAGCTAAGGAAACGTTGCTTTGTGCGGCATTAAGTGCATCAATGATCAATTTGCTATTATTTACATTTATCTTTTCCCAATTTGCTAGAATGTTTGATAGCAACCACTGATGTGTTCCCAAGGCTGATAAGGACGATTGCAGTGGTTGTTGTATTTTGGTTAAATCTTTAGTTGTGGAAGCCAATTTATTCATTCATACTTCTGAATCAATACTATTTAGGATTCCCAATCCTGTTCCCACAAGACCAGTTATGTCTCTTGGCACGCGGTTTTTAGGAGGCTTCCACTGTCGCAGCCAGGTTGTCCAAGCCTGAAAAGAGGTCTGCAAAAAGGGTGAACAAGCTGGTTGTATTTCTCAGATATTGTTTTGCATCAGCAATTTGACTTGTTTAAGAGACCATAACAGATTAAACAATATCTGTTGTTGGCCAGTTTTCCTGATTCTACATGGTCCAATTTCAAAAATTTTCGGGCTAAGTGTAACCAGTGGTTGGGTGGTAGGTGTCACAACATTAACATCAAGTCCTACTCCAGTATTTGAATCAATACTTTCAACTTAAAAAACAAAAACAAAAACAAAAACAAAACAAAACAAAAAAAAGTGCTTCAGTATTTTTGGACCAAAACCAAACTACTTCTACAGTTTGTGTTCATGTGAAATTGTGCCAACAATCCTGTATGCTTGGCTGCGTACAAACCTTTTTGTGCTTCAAGAGATCCTTTCACTTTTTCTGCATGCTACCACAATTAGTTCAGACCACGGTCACTCAGCTGCTTTCTGGCCATGGGGTTGCGGTAGGATGCAGAAAAGTATTACCAGTTTTATCATGGATTAGGTGGTCTTCATGTCCCTCGGAGTTCTTCTGAGAAAGTAAACACAACAGAATTCTGCCGCCGAGAGGCAGAAAAGTTAGAATGATGGAATTATCCAGCATGTATTTGTCCAATGCTCTTTCCCTAGAGCACCAGAGGATTCCCATGCATATTTCTTCAGAGGGGGTTTTAGCACAAGTGCTACTAGTCCTATAGTAAGAGAGGTCCACCAGAACAGGTTGGCCAGGGTCATGAGCTGCATTATTAGGATCATTTGGTACAGAGCATAGGAGTCAGTGTAGATGCAGACCAAAGAGGAATTCTGTGCTTCTCGTTGAAAAACACTCCAGACAGCTATCAGCTCCCCACTGTGTGTACTACCTTCTCCCTCTGTAATCATTTGCTCACCAGAGGAAAAGTGGAGGGCTTCTGCCCTAGATTTCCATACTTTTCCTTCCCCTTTAGCAAAAGCATCAGTAAACCAAGAGTTTGCTGATTGTTCGGGGCAGAAAGGAGGGGTTACTTTGATTACAGAGGCAGGTTTGTCCAAGCTCTCAGTTTCTTGGATTGCTAAAGTTTTTACAGCTCCTTCTGTCATTGAGAAGAAGTTACAGTAATGTTCAACCTGAGCATACCACTTTCTCACTGAGGCCCTCTGGGCCACCCCGTCAGGAGGGGGACTCCCACTAGTGACTGTCTTAATAACCTTGAAGGGGCCTCTCAATACAATTGGTTGTTTTTGTGCAATTTTTTCTACTTCTAGGAAAGCTAAGATAACCATCAACAATCCTTTTTCCCAGGTAGTGTATCTTTTCTCAGCATCTTTGGAACCACGGGAATCAAAACCAACAGGTCTTGTCGGAGCCTCAGGACCCCGCTGCCATATGTGTACTGACAGCCCTGAGGAGGCAAATGCCCATTCCACCTGGAAAGGATCTGTAGGATGGATAGGGCCCAGTGCTTGATGAGCTGTTGCTTCAAAAATCAGCAATTGCAATGCTGACTCCTGAGAAAGACTCCAATCCCATTTCACCCCTTTCCTCAACAAGTCATAAAGGGGAACAAATGGGTCGTTCCAGTGACTAGGAAATCTGTCTGGTCTTTCTACAGGAGATACAGCTGCTATCGTTTTTGGAAGGAGAATTGCTGTAGGTTTGAGTGATTCTGGAAGCCCACAAATTCAAGGGGTCATTATCTTGGGCTTCACAGGTAATTGCATCAGGGATTCAAAGCCAGGAATTCATTTCTTTTTGTGAGTCATTTGCAGGCAAGCAGCTTTGTGCACATTTTCCAAGAGCTGGTCGGGGGTACTAATTCTAGCTATGGGATCTCCCCTTTCCAAGGGGCTTGTTCCCCCGGCCCAAAAAGCTGCACGCTGTGTCAGGGACCATGTGTCACCTTTCTCTCCTGTTGTTAAGAAGACACCATGTCCCCAATACCCACTGGCTTCCTGTTCAGTGAATTGAATTTGATCACCACCAGTGAGGGACACCCGGAAAACATATTCTGTTTCTGATTCATGTGGAGGCTGTCCGTATTCCCTTTTAAGCTTAGCTAGCTCGGTGGCCGTGTTTAGTTGTGATGGTATGCGTTTGGTTGTGATGTGAGGTTCCAGATCATCATCACTGAGATAGTTCTACTCTGTTTTAATCAAGGGTCTCAAGTGATGGCAGCAATGTTCCCCACAATTACTTGCTGCTTCAAGTTCTTGATGAGGATAGATTTGTTTAATGTGAGGAGTTTCCTTCTCCTCAAGCTCTGTAGAGGAATCAGCATGATGGGATTTGTTAATATGTTCCTCTGTTAAGGCAGCTCGCAATGCATAGATCACATTTTTTTGCTTCATAGAACTGTTTTTGCAAAATTTCAACTAGATTTTGAAGGGAGTCTATTATAGCATGTTCCTCACTTCTTCGCTGGAAGCCATTTTCTATAGCTGCCATAAGACAAGCTCCCAAAACTGAGCAGAAGATAGTTTTATTTTTGCCCAGTTTGAATTTTGTTTCATGTTGTAATGAACACACTCTATCAATAACATTTTCTAAGTTCAACCAATTACTCTGTGCCCATTTTTCTCCTTCTGTAGAAGGTTTGGCATTGTGTTTGGCTAGTAGTGCATAAAATTCAGCTTTAATTTCAAGGCTAAGATTGTCACTCATTTTGTGAAGGGACCAAAACCACGACAGGGAGCTACAAACTTAAGTTCCACAAAACTACACAGCCCTCGCTGTGTCGCCCTTCGCTTCCCTGGCTGGGTGAAAGGACAATCATCTGCCTGGGAGGCTCTGCTTAGTTGCTTCAAGTTGTCCCTTCCTTCCCAGACCACATACACACAACAACAACAAAACAACAGTGTCCCGCCCTTTGCACTAAGGGATCCTTTATGAATTGCCAAAGACAGTATGGGTGCCTTTTCAGCTGCAACCCTTCTGTCTAGACAGAACTCCTGTCCGTGACGCCAATTTTAATGTCACGATCCGTTTCTTGCGGGGTGTCGTGATGGTTCTTTTCACCCATCCCAAAAGTGCAACAAAGGCAAACAACAAGGGACTATCAGTTAATCACAACAAATGCACCTTTAGTAGGGGCCAAAACAGTAAACGCGATAGTGGGGATCTGAAAGGAGATAAAAGGTTAGAGAGAGAACAGGGCTATGGGAATAGCTACCAACACAGGCGAGATCCTCAGTGCTCCGGACGATGGGGATCCGTCTGTCGTGTCGGGGGAGTCTTCGAAGTTCTGGTCGACTCGGGGCTCCAATTATAGTCCACAGAGGAGAGAGGGGGGGAACAAGTGTAATAATGAAAGTCCATTGTAATCGCCCCGAGGGAACGGGTGAGTCCACAGAAACCACCAAAGCAAGACGAATCCAATGAAGAATAAGTCCATTTGAATCACTGAAGGGAAACAGGTCATGTCATTAGTGGTCAGACCACCAATTTCCCCTCCTCCCTATAGCAGGGGTCTCAGTCTCAGTCCTTGGGAGGAGGGTTCTCATTCTTTCTTTGTCACAGTGGTAACGAGGCAGATGAGGGGTCTTCAGTGAAGGACCGCGAGAGTCACCCCAAAAGTTCATTGGGCTTAAGAACGGAGATTAGAAGCAGGCCGCGCATCAGGCTGTCCCGTGCTGGCTCCATGTCAGGTCTTTGCCAAGTCCTTGCCAACTCCTTGCCAAGTTCTTACCAGGCCTAGTTGGGAACAGCCAGCATGACGGTTCAGTGGTCCCACCTGTGCTGTGTCCTGTTCTAAGCCGGAACTACAGTGGGGGAAGGGATTCTTTCTTGTGGCAATCGGAAGGCAGAATGGAAAATGAGGGGCTTCTGACGGGCTCTTACACCACCCCGTGACTGACGATTGCCCTCGAAAGATCTTTATCAGCAGGATTCCATGGTGTCGTCGTGCAGTCTTCAGGACTCGTCAAGTGTTGGCAGCAGGTCCCAGGGAAAAGAGAAGAGGAAAAGGGAAAGAAAGAGAAAACAGGAAAACTAAAACAATCACAACATATTAGTAATCACAACAAATTATAATTAAACAATAAGCAAAATACAATTAGTAAATCAATAATAGTTATTTAAATAATAATCAATATGAATCAATTAAACAATAAATTGATCAAATAATAAACCAGTATCATCAATATTAAACAGTAAAGTAATAAACCTAGTATAATCGATATTACTCAGTACAATTTTATAAACAATAAACAAAAATAATTAAAACAGCGATTAGAACAAATCATAAAAGAAAATGATGTAAAACATATCTTCTAACCTTATCATCTTCTTGTGTCTACTGTCCTGGGAACATCTCTAGTGTAAAGGATGTCGGCCAAGTGGTGTGCATTAATTATAGATGTTAATTTTGTTCATCGTTTCATCATTCTCCAATTTACAATAAGCAAGATTACTGATAAAACAAAACCAATCATAACTAAAATCAGAAGAACAACAATGGGATGACACAATTTCTTCAGGATACCGGTGGCGGTGGGTGACCACCCGAAAAGGGTATCCCACCACTTGTGCTCGGCATCACTTTTCACCCTTTCTACAACACGATGTATTTCTTGCACATGATGATGAACAGTTACCAGAGTTTTCTGTCCATTCCCCTTGATTTTTCCTAGGATCTCTATTAGATCTTGATGAAGTAATAATTGCTTGACCAGAGAAAGGTTCATCCCAATGGGAGTAGGCAGTAGCTTGTGAATCAACGTGAGATTGGATTCTAAAAGTTCATGTGAAGTAACTGGAGCTACAAAAGAAAAATCACATCCTGCAATTTTAGTAAAGTTGCAAGCACAAAAATTTGAATGATTTTTAGTAGCTACTACTGTACTTTCTATAAACACAGTATCCCAAGCGGTTCTGAAGCAGGCACACCCATTGTCTGTAGATACAAGGACTGTTTCAGAAGTCTCGTTAGGATGAATATCAAAATGACAGCTATTTTGTTCTGTCTCCAGACAAATATCTTGAGCTACAATTGCATTACCTTCACAGATAAACCCTAGTTGTTCTCAGATGGTACAGGACTCTAAATTGACAGTTTGCCATTTGTCATCAATTTGACGGGCCCATTCTCTATGTTCAGAAGGATAGAAAGTGGGTCCATCATGATTTAATCCTAGTGCAATGATAGGGAATATCAAATGCACCCAGGCATTTCTTATGGTCAACGCAAATGCTGTGGCTGTGTTTGTGTTAGGGTCATAGGTAAAATTCACTAAATTCCACCAGGATTGGAAATCTCTTTCAAAGTCAGTGGCACTGTCCCAGACTATTTTCCTCATTTCAGTGGGAAAAGTGCCTTCTTCACCTTCTCTTATAATTGAGGCAGCAACTGACTGCATCCATCATTGAGCCTGGATACGGCTAAGAGCTAAGGAAACGTTGCTTTGTGCGGCATTAAGTGCATCAATGATCAATTTGCTATTATTTACATTTATCTTTTCCCAATTTGCTAGAATGTTTGATAGCAACCACTGATGTGTTCCCAAGGCTGATAAGGACGATTGCAGTGGTTGTTGTATTTTGGTTAAATCTTTAGTTGTGGAAGCCAATTTATTCATTCATACTTCTGAATCAATACTATTTAGGATTCCCAATCCTGTTCCCACAAGACCAGTTATGTCTCTTGGCACGCGGTTTTTAGGAGGCTTCCACTGTCGCAGCCAGGTTGTCCAAGCCTGAAAAGAGGTCTGCAAAAAGGGTGAACAAGCTGGTTGTATTTCTCAGATATTGTTTTGCATCAGCAATTTGACTTGTTTAAGAGACCATAACAGATTAAACAATATCTGTTGTTGGCCAGTTTTCCTGATTCTACATGGTCCAATTTCAAAAATTTTCGGGCTAAGTGTAACCAGTGGTTGGGTGGTAGGTGTCACAACATTAACATCAAGTCCTACTCCAGTATTTGAATCAATACTTTCAACTTAAAAAACAAAAACAAAAACAAAAACAAAACAAAACAAAAAAAAGTGCTTCAGTATTTTTGGACCAAAACCAAACTACTTCTACAGTTTGTGTTCATGTGAAATTGTGCCAACAATCCTGTATGCTTGGCTGCGTACAAACCTTTTTGTGCTTCAAGAGATCCTTTCACTTTTTCTGCATGCTACCACAATTAGTTCAGACCACGGTCACTCAGCTGCTTTCTGGCCATGGGGTTGCGGTAGGATGCAGAAAAGTATTACCAGTTTTATCATGGATTAGGTGGTCTTCATGTCCCTCGGAGTTCTTCTGAGAAAGTAAACACAACAGAATTCTGCCGCCGAGAGGCAGAAAAGTTAGAATGATGGAATTATCCAGCATGTATTTGTCCAATGCTCTTTCCCTAGAGCATCAGAGGATTCCCATGCATATTTCTTCAGAGGGGGTTTTAGCACAAGTGCTACTAGTCCTATAGTAAGAGAGGTCCACCAGAACAGGTTGGCCAGGGTCATGAGCTGCATTATTAGGATCATTTGGTACAGAGCATAGGAGTCAGTGTAGATGCAGACCAAAGAGGAATTCTGTGCTTCTCGTTGAAAAATACTCCAGACAGCTATCAGCTCCCCACTGTGTGTACTACCTTCTCCCTCTGTAATCATTTGCTCACCAGAGGAAAAGTGGAGGGCTTCTGCCCTAGATTTCCATACTTTTCCTTCCCCTTTAGCAAAAGCATCAGTAAACCAAGAGTTTGCTGATTGTTCGGGGCAGAAAGGAGGGGTTACTTTGATTACAGAGGCAGGTTTGTCCAAGCTCTCCGTTTCTTGGATTGCTAAAGTTTTTACAGCTCCTTCTGTCATTGAGAAGAAGTTACAGTAATGTTCAACCTGAGCATACCACTTTCTCACTGAGGCCCTCTGGGCCACCCCGTCAGGAGGGGGACTCCCACTAGTGACTGTCTTAATAACCTTGAAGGGGCCTCTCAATACAATTGGTTGTTTTTGTGCAATTTTTTCTACTTCTAGGAAAGCTAAGATAACCATCAACAATCCTTTTTCCCAGGTAGTGTATCTTTTCTCAGCATCTTTGGAACCACGGGAATCAAAACCAACAGGTCTTGTCGGAGCCTCAGGACCCCGCTGCCATATGTGTACTGACAGCCCTGAGGAGGCAAATGCCCATTCCACCTGGAAAGGATCTGTAGGATGGATAGGGCCCAGTGCTTGATGAGCTGTTGCTTCAAAAATCAGCAATTGCAATGCTGACTCCTGAGAAAGACTCCAATCCCATTTCACCCCTTTCCTCAACAAGTCATAAAGGGGAACAAATGGGTCGTTCCAGTGACTAGGAAATCTGTCTGGTCTTTCTACAGGAGATACAGCTGCTATCGTTTTTGGAAGGAGAATTGCTGTAGGTTTGAGTGATTCTGGAAGCCCACAAATTCAAGGGGTCATTATCTTGGGCTTCACAGGTAATTGCATCAGGGATTCAAAGCCAGGAATTCATTTCTTTTTGTGAGTCATTTGCAGGCAAGCAGCTTTGTGCACATTTTCCAAGAGCTGGTCGGGGGTACTAATTCTAGCTATGGGATCTCCCCTTTCCAAGGGGCTTGTTCCCCCGGCCCAAAAAGCTGCACGCTGTGTCAGGGACCATGTGTCACCTTTCTCTCCTGTTGTTAAGAAGACACCATGTCCCCAATACCCACTGGCTTCCTGTTCAGTGAATTGAATTTGATCACCACCAGTGAGGGACACCCGGAAAACATATTCTGTTTCTGATTCATGTGGAGGTTGTCCGTATTCCCTTTTAAGCTTAGCTAGCTCGGTGGCCGTGTTTAGTTGTGATGGTATGCGTTTGGTTGTGATGTGAGGTTCCAGATCATCATCACTGAGATAGTTCTACTCTGTTTTAATCAAGGGTCTCAAGTGATGGCAGCAATGTTCCCCACAATTACTTGCTGCTTCAAGTTCTTGATGAGGATAGATTTGTTTAATGTGAGGAGTTTCCTTCTCCTCAAGCTCTGTAGAGGAATCAGCATGATGGGATTTGTTAATATGTTCCTCTGTTAAGGCAGCTCGCAATGCATAGATCACATTTTTTTGCTTCATAGAACTGTTTTTGCAAAATTTCAACTAGATTTTGAAGGGAGTCTATTATAGCATGTTCCTCACTTCTTCGCTGGAAGCCATTTTCTATAGCTGCCATAAGACAAGCTCCCAAAACTGAGCAGAAGATAGTTTTATTTTTGCCCAGTTTGAATTTTGTTTCATGTTGTAATGAACACACTCTATCAATAACATTTTCTAAGTTCAACCAATTACTCTGTGCCCATTTTTCTCCTTCTGTAGAAGGTTTGGCATTGTGTTTGGCTAGTAGTGCATAAAATTCAGCTTTAATTTCAAGGCTAAGATTGTCACTCATTTTGTGAAGGGACCAAAACCACGACAGGGAGCTACAAACTTAAGTTCCACAAAACTACACAGCCCTCGCTGTGTCGCCCTTCGCTTCCCTGGCTGGGTGAAAGGACAATCATCTGCCTGGGAGGCTCTGCTTAGTTGCTTCAAGTTGTCCCTTCCTTCCCAGACCACATACACACAACAACAACAAAACAACAGTGTCCCGCCCTTTGCACTAAGGGATCCTTTATGAATTGCCAAAGACAGTATGGGTGCCTTTTCAGCTGCAACCCTTCTGTCTAGACAGAACTCCTGTCCGTGACGCCAATTTTAATGTCACGATCCGTTTCTTGCGGGGTGTCGTGATGGTTCTTTTCACCCATCCCAAAAGTGCAACAAAGGCAAACAACAAGGGACTATCAGTTAATCACAACAAATGCACCTTTAGTAGGGGCCAAAACAGTAAACGCGATAGTGGGGATCTGAAAGGAGATAAAAGGTTAGAGAGAGAACAGGGATATGGGAATAGCTACCAACACAGGCGAGATCCTCAGTGCTCCGGACGATGGGGATCCGTCTGTCGTGTCGGGGGAGTCTTCGAAGTTCTGGTCGACTCGGGGCTCCAATTATAGTCCACAGAGGAGAGAGGGGGGGAACAAGTGTAATAATGAAAGTCCATTGTAATCGCCCCGAGGGAACGGGTGAGTCCACAGAAACCACCAAAGCAAGACGAATCCAATGAAGAATAAGTCCATTTGAATCACTGAAGGGAAACAGGTCATGTCATTAGTGGTCAGACCACCAATTTCCCCTCCTCCCTATAGCAGGGGTCTCAGTCTCAGTCCTTGGGAGGAGGGTTCTCATTCTTTCTTTGTCACAGTGGTAACGAGGCAGATGAGGGGTCTTCAGTGAAGGACCGCGAGAGTCACCCCAAAAGTTCATTGGGCTTAAGAACGGAGATTAGAAGCAGGCCGCGCATCAGGCTGTCCCGTGCTGGCTCCATGTCAGGTCTTTGCCAAGTCCTTGCCAACTCCTTGCCAAGTTCTTACCAGGCCTTGTTGGGAACAGCCAGCATGACAGTTCAGTGGTCCCACCTGTGCTGTGTCCTGTTCTAAGCCGGAACTACAGTGGGGGAAGGGATTCTTTCTTGTGGCAATCGGAAGGCAGAATGGAAAATGAGGGGCTTCTGACGGGCTCTTACAGCCTCGCATTCACACACATTCATCCCCCCTTTATTCGCCCTGTAATGCAAAGGATCTCCCACTTGCCGAGCCGTGGGGGCTTTTAGCCGCTCGGCACGAAGCTTGGGTAGCTGGTACATCTGAGGGTCCACCAGAAGAACGGGAGGGACACTCGGGCTGCTGAAATCCTGCTCGTTGATTGAAGGGTCGCAGAAGGGGCAAACAGGGAGACAACGAAGCAGTAGAGAGGCAGATTCCGAGAGCCCCGAAGGGCGGGGTGAGGATTCTTTTACTGCGTAGGGGTAGGAGGGTTTAGCATTCGAGGGTACAATCGGGAGAAGGCTAAAGGGAGGGGAAATATAACATTAACCAGTGGGGAAAAGGGAAAGGAGTGTTCTTGGTGGAAGAACCGTGGAACAGAGAAGATTCGAGGCTAAGGGGCAGACTTGAACAACAACTGACAGGACAGGGGGAGGGTACAATTCTCTTACGAAAGGGGGTGGAGAACTCATACAACTGCTGTTTCCCATGGCAACCCTAGACTGCCTTCCCCAACCCCTCCCCCTGCACCAGTGACAGCTTTTAACACTGAAGGGCAGTGCTATTGTATAACAAACACTTAATTCTTAGCCCAGCCGGGCTCGCTGGCTACTTTTGCAAGCTTTTTACCAACTAGCGATGCTTGTAAGCGGTGCTTGTAACTCCTAGCTTGTACCACGCTCCCACTAGCTGCGCTATCAGCTAGCGGCGTTCAAAGCAGCTCCTCAAACCGCGGCTTCTGCCCGCGCGCCCGCTGCGCTATCAGCTGGGCCGCGCCTAAAGCACCTTTGCAAGCCCCGACTGAAACGATACGCGGAAGAAATCAATAGACTCCATAACCTGGGGTAGTTATGAAGTGGGTACGTATGTCAGCGCCCGGCACAAGTGAGATAGCTCTCCAAAACTTGTGCCCCGAGCCTCAGTCTGACCCACACTTTTATTCTTAAAGGCGTTCCATATGCAATACATTGCACAACATTTTCATGCATATTCCACCCCTGGCCCCGCCTGTCCTCGCTTCTCATGCGAAGTAAGTCCACGCCCTTCTGGGCATGCCTGGTTTGCTGTGGTGGTCGTACGGGGGTCTCTTGGTGGTCCTGAGGCTGAAGATTGTGGTCTTCCTCATGATTGAACTTTTGAACTTTTCCTCAGTGCGCGTGCGCTTTTGGTCCTTTGGTGCTTATCTGAGTACGTCTGTCAGTCTTGATAGGCTTGGAGACAGAGGAGCTTCTTTATTTTAATTCAGAAGGAAAGGGTTCTTTCCTTCTTCTGGTATTGTTCTTCATGCAAGAAGCTTCAGAAATTCGCATTTTCCTTTGCCCTTTGTATTAGGCAGAGGTTTCTTAAGCAAAAGGTTGAAAATTCAACACATAACTCTACAAGCTAAATTAGAAATGCTTAATTCATTTTGTTAACCTAACTCTAAAAATCTCTATTTCACCTCGGGAGCTGTCACAGAGCAGAAAGCAGCTGAGATGCTGAAAAGCAGCAAAGCTGAACTGCCTGCCTCAGCTTCAGCAATGTGCAATTGACTGAAGGCGAAACACGAAGCAGCAGAGCAGCGGGCTTCTGTGCGCACTGAAGGCAATTGCAAGAATCCAGCAGTTGCTCCTTGCCAAGCACAGGCAGCTGCCTGTGTTCTTGCTTCTTGACCAACTCACAGTTGCCCTTCTTTTCAGCAGCTGCCATCGTGTTCTATGCATCTCGGAGCCTCAGGGGAGCAACAAGAATTTCCAAGGTGGGATGCATGAAAACTAAAATAAAAACTCAGGAAGGTTGTCCTGGAACACCTTCTATTGGCATGCCAAGAGTGAATTCAACAGGCAGGAGAGCGGCAGCCACCGTCCTGCAGCAGTCTGCGAGCTTCGCACACAAGCCGGCTTCTTCGCGGCTTCGTTCTTCGCCTCTTGCAAGCTACCGCGATCTCCGGCTGCCGGAGGCGAAGAAGCGGCAACTTCGCGCACAGATGACTGGAGCGGCAGCGGTGCGCTCCGAAGCGCCGCTTTTGCCGAAAGACGCCGGGAAGCGGCACTTGCTTTCGGCCAGCTGCGGAGCTCCGTATTCTGCCTCTCTAGTCGCCTACATCTTAGCGCAAAGCTTTTCCGCTCCAGTTCTCAAGGAGAAAGTGTCCCAGCACTGCTCACTTAGCCCGACCTTGCCAGGAAATAAGATTTGCTGCACATTCCAAGGACACTGCATTTTCCTGGGCAAGCTGCAACCTGCTGGCAGATGGCCGTGCTCTCTGCCCACTCCTGCCCAGCTCTGAGTAGTAGCGGGCACGTTGCAGCCTGGCGAAGGCAAGAAACCTGGAGAGCTGTCACAGAGCAGAAGGGCAGCTGAGATGCTGAAAAGCAGCAAAGCTGAACTGCCTGCCTCAACTTCAGCAGAGTGTAATTGACTGAAGGCGAAAAACCAAGCAGCAGAGCAGCGGGCTTCTGTGCGCACTGAAGGCAATTGCTAGAATCCAGCAGCTGCTCCTCGCCAAGCACAGTCAACTGCCTGTGTTCTTGCTTCTTGACCAACTCACAGTTGCCCTTCTTCTCAGCAGCTGCCACCGTGTTCTCTGCATCTCGGAGCCTCTGGGGAGCAGCAAGAATTTCCAAGGTGGGATGTAGTAGGACTACGTCAAAACCCTGGAAAATTGTCCTGGAACACCTTCCACTCGCATGCCAAGAGTGAATTCAACAGGCTTGGAGAGCGGCAGCCACCGTCCTGCAGCTGTCTGCGAGCTTCGCACACAAGCCGGCTTCTTCGCGGCTTCGTTCTTCGCCTATGCAAGCTACCGCGATCTCCGGCTGCCGGAGGCGAAGAAGCGGCAACTTCGCGCACAGATGACTGGAGCGGCAGCGGTGCGCTCCGAAGCGCCGCTTTTGCCGAAAGACGCCGGGAAGCGGCACTTGCTTTCGGCCAGCTGCGGAGCTCCGTATTCTGCCTCTCTAGTCGCCTACATCTTAGCGCAAAGCTTTTCCGCTCCAGTTCTCAAGGAGAAAGTGTCCCAGCACTGCTCACTTAGCCCGACCTTGCCAGGAAATAAGATTTGCTGCACATTCCAAGGACACTGCATTTTCCTGGGCAAGCTGCAACCTGCTGGCAGATGGCCGTGCTCTCTGCCCACTCCTGCCCAGCTCTGAGTAGTAGCGGGCACGTTGCAGCCTGGCGAAGGCAAGAAACCTGGAGAGCTGTCACAGAGCAGAAGGGCAGCTGAGATGCTGAAAAGCAGCAAAGCTGAACTGCCTGCCTCAACTTCAGCAGAGTGTAATTGACTGAAGGCGAAAAACCAAGCAGCAGAGCAGCGGGCTTCTGTGCGCACTGAAGGCAATTGCTAGAATCCAGCAGCTGCTCCTCGCCAAGCACAGTCAACTGCCTGTGTTCTTGCTTCTTGACCAACTCACAGTTGCCCTTCTTCTCAGCAGCTGCCACCGTGTTCTCTGCATCTCGGAGCCTCTGGGGAGCAGCAAGAATTTCCAAGGTGGGATGTAGTAGGACTACGTCAAAACCCTGGAAAATTGTCCTGGAACACCTTCCACTCGCATGCCAAGAGTGAATTCAACAGGCTTGGAGAGCGGCAGCCACCGTCCTGCAGCTGTCTGCGAGCTTCGCACACAAGCCGGCTTCTTCGCGGCTTCGTTCTTCGCCTATGCAAGCTACCGCGATCTCCGGCTGCCGGAGGCGAAGAAGCGGCAACTTCGCGCACAGATGACTGGAGCGGCAGCGGTGCGCTCCGAAGCGCCGCTTTTGCCGAAAGACGCCGGGAAGCGGCACTTGCTTTCGGCCAGCTGCGGAGCTGCGTATTCTGCCTCTCTAGTCGCCTACATCTTAGCGCAAAGCTTTTCCGCTCCAGTTCTCAAGGAGAAAGTGTCCCAGCACTGCTCACTTAGCCCGACCTTGCCAGGAAATAGGATTTGCTGCACATTCCAAGGACACTGCATTTTCCTGGGCAAGCTGCAACCTGCTGGCAGATAGCCGTGCTCTCTGCCCACTCCTGCCCAGTTCTTGGTACTAGCGGGCACGTTGCAGCCTGGCGAAGGCAAGAAACCTGGAGAGCTGTCACAGAGCAGAAGGGCAGCTGAGATGCTGAAAAGCAGCAAAGCTGAACAGCCTGCCTCAGCTTCAGCAGTGTGTAATTGACTGAAGGCGAAAAACCAAGCAGCAGAGCAGCGGGCTTCTGTGCGCACTGAAGGCAATTGCAAGAATCCAGCAGCTGCTCCTCGCCAAGCACAGTCAACTGCCTGTGTTCTTGCTTCTTGACCAACTCACAGTTGCCCTTCTTCTCAGCAGCTGCCACCGTGTTCTCTGCATCTCGGAGCCTCTGGGGAGCAACAAGAATTTCCAAGGTGGGATGCATGAAAACTAAAATAAAAACTCAGGAAGGTTGTCCTGGAACACCTCCCATTGGCATGCCAAGAGTGAATTCAACAGGCAGGAGAGCGGCAGCCACCGTCCTGCAGCAGTCTGCGAGCTTCGCACACAAGCCGGCTTCTTCGCCTGCTTCGTTCTTCGCCTCTTGCAAGCTACCGCGATCTCCGGCTGCCGGAGGCGAAGAAGCGGCAACTTCGCGCACAGATGACTGGAGCGGCAGCGGTGCGCTCCGAAGCGCCGCTTTTGCCGAAAGACGCCGGGAAGCGGCACTTGCTTTCGGCCAGCTCCGGAGCTCCGTATTCTGCCTCTCTAGTCGCCTACATCTTAGCGAAAAGCTTTTCCGCTCCAGTTCTCAAGGAGAAAGTGTCCCAGCACTGCTCACTTAGCCCGACCTTGCCAGGAAATAAGATTTGCTGCACATTCCAAGGACACTGCATTTTCCTGGGCAAGCTGCAACCTGCTGGCAGATGGCCGTGCTCTCTGCCCACTCCTGCCCAGCTCTGGGTAGTAGCGGGCACGTTGCAGCCTGGCGAAGGCAAGAAACCTGGAGAGCTGTCACAGAGCAGAAGGGCAGCTGAGATGCTGAAAAGCAGCAAAGCTGAACTGCCTGCCTCAACTTCAGCAGTGTGTAATTGACTGCAGGCGAAACACCAAGCAGCAGAGCAGCGGGCTTCTGTGCGCACTGAAGGCAATTGCTGGAATCCAGCAGCTGCTCCTCGCCAAGCACAGTCAACTGCCTGTGTTCTTGCTTCTTGACCAACTCACAGTTGCCCTTCTTCTCAGCAGCTGCCACCGTGTTCTCTGCATCTCGGAGCCTCTGGGGAGCAGCAAGAATTTCCAAGGTGGGATGAAGTAGGACTACGTCAAAACCCAGGAAAATTGTCCTGGAACACCTTCCACTCGCATGCCAAGAGTGAATTCAACAGGCTTGGAGAGCGGCAGCCACCGTCCTGCAGCAGTCTGCGAGCTTCGCACACAAGCCGGCTTCTTCGCGGCTTCGTTCTTCGCCTCTTGCAAGCTACCGCGATCTCCGGCTGCCGGAGGCGAAGAAGCGGCAACTTCGCGCACAGATGATTGGAGCGGCAGCGGTGCGCTCCGAAGCGCCGCTTTTGCCGAAAGACGCCGGGAAGCGGCACTTGCTTTCGGCCAGCTGCGGAGCTGCGTATTCTGCCTCTCTAGTCGCCTACATCTTAGCGAAAAGCTTTTCCGCTCCAGTTCTCAAGGAGAAAGTGTCCCAGCACTGCTCACTTAGCCCGACCTTGCCAGGAAATGAGATTTGCTGCACATTCCAAGGACACTGCATTTTCCTGGGCAAGCTGCAACCTGCTGGCAAATGGCCGTGCTCTCTGCCCACTCCTGCCCAGCTCTGGGTAGTAGCGGGCACGTTGCAGCCTGGCGAAGGCAAGAAACCTGGAGAGCTGTCACAGAGCAGAAGGGCAGCTGAGATGCTGAAAAGCAGCAAAGCTGAACTGCCTGCCTCAACTTCAGCAGTGTGTAATTGACTGCAGGCGAAACACGAAGCAGCAGAGCAGCGGGCTTCTGTGCGCACTGAAGGCAATTGCAAGAATCCAGCAGCTGCTCCTCGCCAAGCACAGTCAACTGCCTGTGTTCTTGCTTCTTGACCAACTCACAGTTGCCCTTCTTCTCAGCAGCTGCCACCGTGTTCTCTGCATCTCGGAGCCTCTGGGGAGCAACAAGAATTTCCAAGGTGGGATGCATGAAAACTAAAATAAAAACTCAGGAAGGTTGTCCTGGAACACCTCCCATTGGCATGCCAAGAGTGAATTCAACAGGCAGGAGAGCGGCAGCCACCGTCCTGCAGCAGTCTGCGAGCTTCGCACACAAGCCGGCTTCTTCGCGGCTTCGTTCTTCGCCTCTTGCAAGCTACCGCGATCTCCGGCTGCCTGAGGCGACGAAGCGGCTACTTCGCGCACAGATGACTGGAGCGGCAGCGGTGCGCTCCGAAGCGCCGCTTTTGCCGAAAGACGCCGGCAAGCGGCACTTGCTTTCGGCCAGCTGCGGAGCTCCGTATTCTGCCTCTCTAGTCGCCTATATCTTAGCGAAAAGCTTTTCCGCTCCAGTTCTCAAGGAGAAAGTGTCCCAGCACTGCTCACTTAGCCCGACCTTGCCAGGAAATAGGATTTGCTGCACATTCCAAGGACACTGCATTTTCCTGGGCAAGCTGCAACCTGCTGGCAAATGGCCGTGCTCTCTGCCCACTCCTGCCCAGTTCTTGGTACTAGCGGGCACGTTGCAGCCTGGCGAAGGCAAGAAACCTGGAGAGCTGTCACAGAGCAGAAGGGCAGCTGAGATGCTGAAAAGCAGCAAAGCTGAACTGCCTGCCTCAACTTCAGCAGTGTGTAATTGGCTGAAGGCGAAAAACCAAGCAGCAGAGCAGCGGGCTTCTGTGCGCACTGAAGGCAATTGCAAGAATCCAGCAGCTGCTCCTAGCCAAGCACAGTCAACTGCCTGTGTTCTTGCTTCTTGACCAACTCACAGTTGCCCTTCTCAGCAGCTGCCACCGTGTTCTCTGCATCTCGGAGCCTCAGGGGAGCAACAAGAATTTCCAAGGTGGGATGCATGAAAACCAAAATAAAAACTCAGGAAGGTTGTCCTGGAACACCTCCCATTGGCATGCCAAGAGTGAATTCAAGAGGCAGGAGAGCGGCAGCCACCGTCCTGCAGCTGTCTGCGAGTTTCGCACACAAGCCGGCTTCTTCGCGGCTTCGTTCTTCGCCTCTTGCAAGCTACCGCGATCTCCGGCTGCCGGAGGCGAAGAAGCGGCAACTTCGCGCACAGATGACTGGAGCGGCAGCGGTGCGCTCCGAAGCGCCGCTTTTGCCGAAAGACGCCGGGAAGCGGCACTTGCTTTCGGCCAGCTGCCGAGCTCCGTATTCTGCCTCTCGAGTCGCCTACATCTTAGCGCAAAGCTTTTCCGCTCCAGTTCTCAAGGAGAAAGTGTCCCAGCACGGCTCACTTAGCCCGACCTTGCCAGGAAATAAGATTTGCTGCACATTCCAAGGACACTGCATTTTCCTGGGCAAGCTGCAACCTGCTGGCAGATGGCCGTGCTCTCTGCCCACTCCTGCCCAGTTCTTGGTACTAGCGGGCACGTTGCAGCCTGGCGAAGGCAAGAAACCTCTGAAACGATACGCGGAAGAAATCAATAGACTCCATAACCTGGGGTAGTTATGAAGTGGGTACGTATGTCAGCGCCCGGCACAAGTGAGATAGCTCTCCAAAACTTGTGCCCCGAGCCTCAGTCTGACCCACACTTTTATTCTTAAAGGCGTTCCATATGCAATACATTGCACAACATTTTCATGCATATTCCACCCCTGGCCCCGCCTGTCCTCGCTTCTCATGCGAAGTAAGTCCACGCCCTTCTGGGCATGCGTGGTTTGCTGTGGTGGTCGTACGGGGGTCTCTTGGTGGTCCTGAGGCTGAAGATTGTGGTCTTCCTCATGATTGAACTTTTGAACTTTTCCTCTCTGCGCGTGCGCTTTTGGTCCTTTGGTGCTTATCTGAGTACGTCTGTCAGTCTTGATAGGCTTGGAGACAGAGGAGCTTCTTTATCTGGGTTCTTTCCTTCTTCTGGTATTGTTCTCTATGCAAGAAGCTTCAGAAATTTGCATTTTCCTATGCCCTTTGTACTAGGCAGAGGTTTCTTAAGTAAAAGGTTGAAAATTCAACAGATAACTCTACAAGCTAAATTAGAAATGCTTCATTCATTTTGTTAACCTAACTCTAAAAATCTCTGCTTCAGTCCCCCCTTTTCTTAAAATAGATTAAATTCTTTTACTACAGGGGTCTTGATTTAAATTCTGATCTACTATCATGACCGTCCTCTTTCAGTAAGATTCTATGAGTTCTAGAGAGTGATGTCAGACTGGCCATGTGTTTTAACATCCTCGAATTCTACATGAGTGTTAAAGTAGACATCATTAAACTTACAGTAACTAAAATTAATAGGATTATAATTGGGTGACATAAAGTCTTCTAAACAGTGTATTTCACTAGTTATGACTTGTGTTTATTAGCTAGTGATTGGTGCTGGATACACCAAGTTAAGAGACTTAACATACAGGAGGTTAGTGACATGTCTTGGGTAGACATTCTCTTTCGCACCCCATATGGTTTTTCATAAAGCAATTCAAAGTGGTTTAGCTTTTCTTTACTCTTGGGTTTGGTTCGGATCTGCAGTAGTGCTAATGGGAGGGATTGAGTCCATGACAAATTAGCTTCTTGTCCCAATTGTACAATTTGTTGTTTGATCAAATGATTCATTTTTTTTACCTGACCACTTGATTGTGGGTTATATGGGGTGCGAAGTTCTCAGTCTATGTTCAAGTATTGGCTAACTTGTTGCACGAATTTTACAATAAAATGTGGTCCTCTATTTGAGGAGATTGTGGCCAGGACTCTAAAGCGTGGTATGTTTTCTTGTACCAATACCTTAGTTACTTCTTGAGCTTTAGAAGTCCTGGTGGGGAATGCTTCTGGCCATCCTGAAAAGGTATCTGTTAGCACCAGGAAAAACTTATACCCCCCTTTTCTTGGCAATTCTGTACAATCAATCTGCCATTGCTGCTCCGGCCCATGACCCTTCCTAATCTGGCTAAGCTTTGGTTTGGGAGTATTTTTGGGGTTGGTCTGGAGGCAAAGGTCACATTGTCGAGTTGTAAATGTCTAGTTATGCTAGAGCATCAATACCCCAATGGTTTTCTGGTGTTCTTCCTTTATTAGGGACCATCATAAATAGGAGGGTAGAACTAATTTTCCTTCTATGGTGGCCCATCCCTCTTGGTTATAGTCTCCTTTTTGCTCATAGATTAATTTTTTTTCTGGTTTGTTGTATCTTGGCTTACCTTTAGGGGAAATTTGCCCGTCTTGCTGCTTCTTTTGCTTCCCTATCTGCCAGCTCGTTTCCTTCTTCCAATTCGCAGTTGATCTTCTGATGTGCCTTAATGTGCATGATCGCTACTTTCTCTGGCAACTGGACTGCTGCTAGAAGTCGCAGTACTTCTGATGCATCTTTAATATTTTTCCCTTGAGACTTCAGCAGTCCTCTCTCTTTCTAAATGGCTCTGTGAGCATGCACTACTCCAAATGCATACTTCGAGTCCGTGTATATGTTTATTTCTTTCCCTCTTGCCAATTCTAGGGCCCGAGTTAGAGCAATTATCTCGGCCTTCTGTGCAGAGGTATTTGTTGGCAGGGGCCCAGATGATATTACTTCCTTGCACGTTGGAACTGCCTAGCCGGCGTGCCGTTTTCCACTGATGATATAACTGCTTCCATCAGTAAACGAGACTTCTGCATTCTCGAGAGGGGTGTCCTTCGAGTCAGGGCAGCTGGAGTAGGTGGCTTCAATGGTCTCCAGGCAGTCATGTTCCACTGGTTCCCCTTGGTTTCTACTGAGGAAGGAGGCTGGATTGACAATGTTAGCCACTACTATCTCTACATCATCTTGCTCCGCTATGATAGCTTGGTATCTCAGGAGCCGTTGTGGGGAAAGCCAATGCCCACCTTTTACCTCTAGCACTGCAGACACTGTGTGAGACACTAGCACAGTTCTTTTCTGGCCTAGGGTGAATTTGTGTGCCTCTTGGATGTTCAGGATGACTGCTGCAACAGCTCTGAGGCACCCAGGCCACCCTTTAGCTGCTGTATCCAATTGCTTAGAGAAGTAAGCCACTGCTCTCCGATATGGGCCCAGGTCCTGTGCTAGTATTCCTAAGGCGATTCCTTGCTTCTCATGGGAGAATAAAAGGAAAGGCTTACTCACGTCCGGCAATCTCAGGGCTGGAGCTGACATGAGGGCTTTTTTCAGCTGGTTGAAAGCTTGCGTAGCTTCCTTTGTCTCTTGGATGTTCCTGCTTTCAATTGCAATCAGTTCATAGAAGGGCTTAACAAACAGTCCATAGTTATAGATCCATAACCTGCACCACCCTGTCATCCTCAGGAAAGTTCGTAGTTCCTTTACCGTCTGAGGTTTTGGGGTCTGGCATATTGCCTCCTTCCGGCTTTGGCCCAAGGTACGTTGTCTAGCACTGACTTCCTAACCCAGATAAGTTACTTTCTGTTTTACTACTTGGGCTTTTTTCTTTGATACTCGGTACCCTTGGAGCCCCAAAAAGTTCAAGAGGCTTATCGTCCAGGCCGTGCATGCTTCCCTTGTCCGTGTGGCTATCAGGATGTCATCTACGTACTCTAGCAACTTCCCTTCCTCTGGAGGGGCTTCTCAGGTCTCTAATTCTTTTGCAAGTTGTTCTCCAAACAAAGTGGGTGAGTTTTTGAATCCTTGTGGGAGTCTGGTCCATGTCAGTTGAGTTCTTGGCCCGCTCTTAGGATTTTCCCATTCAAATGCAAAAATTTTCTGGCTTCGTGGATAGGAAGGCAAAAGAAGGCATCTTTTCAATCTAAAACGGTAAACCAAGTTAGCTCGGGGGTTAAGCAAGTTAATAACGTGTAGGGATTGGCCACCACAGGATACAGATCCTCAGTGACCTTGTTTATGGCCCGCAGATCCTGTACTAACCGGTATGACCCATCAGGTTTACCAACTGGTAGGATAGGGGTATTAACACTTACATAACATAAGTTGGAACAAGGTATTATAGACAATATCATGGTCATCAATGGAAGCAATATTTGATGGAACTTTTTCAGTTCTGAGGGTTCGTAACTTGTGTTTGTCGGTGACAGCAGGGAAGCACAGTGAGGCTGCTTAACAGGGCAGGATGCATACATATACTTTCCTTCGTCTACATTCACTTAACTTTATTTTACTTACTCTTACACATAACAAAACAACCACAACAACAAGGTACCTTTTCTTTTTCAACACACCTATTACACTTGTAGGTGTCCCTGGCTAGTCCCAGTGTTCTTGGGATACCCCTCAATCTAGCTGTGTGGTTCCCAACTCTAGATCCTGTCAGACTTCTCTTCAAACTGGCAAAATTTTTACTCAATCTTGGCTGCTCTCAACAACCCAGCAAACTTAATTCTGGGTGCTCTTGGAATGTTAATCCCTCAACCCAGCAGGTTTGACTTAACCCTGGATGCTCTTGGAACATTAATCCCTCAATCCAGCAGGTTTGAATCAACCCTGGATGCTCTTGGAACATTAATCCCTCAATCCAGCAGGTTTGAATCAACCCTGGATGCTCTTGGAATATTAATCCCTCAATCCAGCAGGTTTGATCTTGGATGTTCTCGGGCATTCTTATCCCTCAATCCAGCAGAATTTTTAGGGGCCCCTCCTACACATTTTACCTTTTATTTTTCCCCAATAGATTATGCCAAGAAAACCCTCTTTTTACCTTTTAATTCATTTTTTTTTCTAATAAATTACATTTTACTCCCCCCCCCCCCCCCAAGGGGTCCCACTCTTTCTCTGGGACCCAGTCCCAGGGGGGTTCTCTCACTCTTTTTATTACTCGCTTCGTCTCTTTACTGGCCGCTTTTCTCGCGAAAAAGACGGAAACGCAGCATGGGAGACTGCCGCTCTCGCTTAGCAGGCCTGGGGTAACCAGCCCGCCTCTGTCATGATCCGCTTCTTGCGGGGTGTCGTGATGGTTCTTTTCACCCATCCCAAAAGTGCAACAAAGGCAAACAACAAGGGACTATCAGTTAATCACAACAAATGCACCTTTAGTAGGGGCCAAAACAGTAAACGCGATAGTGGGGATCTGAAAGGAGATAAAAGGTTAGAGAGAGAACAGGGATATGGGAATAGCTACCAACACAGGCGAGATCCTCAGTGCTCCGGACGATGGGGATCCGTCTCTCTTGTCGGGGGAGTCTTCAAAGTTCTGGTCGACTCGGGGCTCCAATTATAGTCCACAGAGGAGAGAGGGGGGGAACAAGTGTAATAATGAAAGTCCATTGTAATCGCCCCGAGGGAACAGGTGAGTCCACAGAAACCACCAAAGCAAGACGAATCCAATGAAGAATAAGTCCATTTGAATCACTGAAGGGAAACAGGTCATGTCATTAGTGGTCAGACCACCAATTTCCCCTCCTCCCTATAGCAGGGGTCTCAGTCTCAGTCCTTGGGAGGAGGGTTCTCATTCTTTCTTTGTCACAGTGGTAACGAGGCAGATGAGGGGTCTTCAGTGAAGGACCGCGAGAGTCACCCCAAAAGTTCATTGGGCTTAAGAACGGAGATTAGAAGCAGGCCGCGCATCAGGCTGTCCCGTGCTGGCTCCATGTCAGGTCTTTGCCAAGTCCTTGCCAACTCCTTGCCAAGTTCTTACCAGGCCTAGTTGGGAACAGCCAGCATGACGGTTCAGTGGTCCCACCTGTGCTGTGTCCTGTTCTAAGCCGGAACTACAGTGGGGGAAGGGATTCTTTCTTGTGGCAATCGGAAGGCAGAATGGAAAATGAGGGGCTTCTGACGGGCTCTTACACCACCCCGTGACTGACGATTGCCCTCGAAAGATCTTCATCAGCAGGATTCCATGGTGTCGTCGTGCAGTCTTCAGGACTCGTCAAGTGTTGGCAGCAGGTCCCAGGGAAAAGAGAAGAGGAAAAGGGAAAGAAAGAGAAAACGGGAAAACTAAAACAATCACAACATATTAGTAATCACAACAAATTATAATTAAACAATAAGCAAAATACAATTAGTAAATCAATAATAGTTATTTAAATAATAATCAATATGAATCAATTAAACAATAAATTGATCAAATAATAAACCAGTATCATCAATATTAAACAGTAAAGTAATAAACCTAGTATAATCGATATTACTCAGTACAATTTTATAAACAATAAACAAAAATAATTAAAACAGCGATTAGAACAAATCATAAAAGAAAATGATGTAAAACATATCTTCTAACCTTATCATCTTCTTGTGTCTACTGTCCTGGGAACATCTCTAGTGTAAAGGATGTCGGCCAAGTGGTGTGCATTAATTATAGATGTTAATTTTGTTCATCGTTTCATCATTCTCCAATTTACAATAAGCAAGATTACTGATAAAACAAAACCAATCATAACTAAAATCAGAAGAACAACAATGGGATGACACAATTTCATCAGGATACCGGTGGCGGTGGGTGACCACCCGAAAAGGGTATCCCACCACTTGTGCTCGGCATCACTTTTCACCCTTTCTACAACACGATGTATTTCTTGCACATGATGATGAACAGTTACCAGAGTTTTCTGCCCATTCCCCTTGATTTTTCCTAGGATCTCTATTAGATCTTGATGAAGTAATAATTGCTTGACCAGAGAAAGGTTCATCCCAATGGGAGTAGGCAGTAGCTTGTGAATCAACGTGAGATTGGATTCTAAAAGTTCATGTGAAGTAACTGGAGCTACAAAAGAAAAATCACATCCTGCAATTTTAGTAAAGTTGCAAGCACAAAAATTGGAATGATTTTTAGTAGCTACTACTGTACTTTCTATAAACACAGTATCCCAAGCGGTTCTGAAGCAGGCACACCCATTGTCTGTAGATACAAGGACTGTTTCAGAAGTCTCGTTAGGATGAATATCAAAATGACAGCTATTTTGTTCTGTCTCCAGACAAATATCTTGAGCTACAATTGCATTACCTTCACAGATAAACCCTAGTTGTTCTCAGATGGTACAGGACTCTAAATTGACAGTTTGCCATTTGTCATCAATTTGACGGGCCCATTCTCTATGTTCAGAAGGATAGAAAGTGGGTCCATCATGATTTAATCCTAGTGCAATGATAGGGAATATCAAATGCACCCAGGCATTTCTTATGGTCAACGCAAATGCTGTGGCTGTGTTTGTGTTAGGGTCATAGGTAAAATTCACTAAATTCCACCAGGATTGGAAATCTCTTTCAAAGTCAGTGGCACTGTCCCAGACTATTTTCCTCATTTCAGTGGGAAAAGTGCCTTCTTCACCTTCTCTTATAATTGAGGCAGCAACTGACTGCATCCATCATTGAGCCTGGATACGGCTAAGAGCTAAGGAAACGTTGCTTTGTGCGGCATTAAGTGCATCAATGATCAATTTGCTATTATTTACATTTATCTTTTCCCAATTTGCTAGAATGTTTGATAGCAACCACTGATGTGTTCCCAAGGCTGATAAGGACGATTGCAGTGGTTGTTGTATTTTGGTTAAATCTTTAGTTGTGGAAGCCAATTTATTCATTCATACTTCTGAATCAATACTATTTAGGATTCCCAATCCTGTTCCCACAAGACCAGTTATGTCTCTTGGCACGCGGTTTTTAGGAGGCTTCCACTGTCGCAGCCAGGTTGTCCAAGCCTGAAAAGAGGTCTGCAAAAAGGGTGAACAAGCTGGTTGTATTTCTCAGATATTGTTTTGCATCAGCAATTTGACTTGTTTAAGAGACCATAACAGATTAAACAATATCTGTTGTTGGCCAGTTTTCCTGATTCTACATGGTCCAATTTCAAAAATTTTCGGGCTAAGTGTAACCAGTGGTTGGGTGGTAGGTGTCACAACATTAACATCAAGTCCTACTCCAGTATTTGAATCAATACTTTCAACTTAAAAAACAAAAACAAAAACAAAAACAAAACAAAACAAAAAAAAGTGCTTCAGTATTTTTGGACCAAAACCAAACTACTTCTACAGTTTGTGTTCATGTGAAATTGTGCCAACAATCCTGTATGCTTGGCTGCGTACAAACCTTTTTGTGCTTCAAGAGATCCTTTCACTTTTTCTGCATGCTACCACAATTAGTTCAGACCACGGTCACTCAGCTGCTTTCTGGCCATGGGGTTGCGGTAGGATGCAGAAAAGTATTACCAGTTTTATCATGGATTAGGTGGTCTTCATGTCCCTCGGAGTTCTTCTGAGAAAGTAAACACAACAGAATTCTGCCGCCGAGAGGCAGAAAAGTTAGAATGATGGAATTATCCAGCATGTATTTGTCCAATGCTCTTTCCCTAGAGCACCAGAGGATTCCCATGCATATTTCTTCAGAGGGGGTTTTAGCACAAGTGCTACTAGTCCTATAGTAAGAGAGGTCCACCAGAACAGGTTGGCCAGGGTCATGAGCTGCATTATTAGGATCATTTGGTACAGAGCATAGGAGTCAGTGTAGATGCAGACCAAAGAGGAATTCTGTGCTTCTCGTTGAAAAATACTCCAGACAGCTATCAGCTCCCCACTGTGTGTACTACCTTCTCCCTCTGTAATCATTTGCTCACCAGAGGAAAAGTGGAGGGCTTCTGCCCTAGATTTCCATCCTTTTCCTTCCCCTTTAGCAAAAGCATCAGTAAACCAAGAGTTTGCTGATTGTTCGGGGCAGAAAGGAGGGGTTACTTTGATTACAGAGGCAGGTTTGTCCAAGCTCTCCGTTTCTTGGATTGCTAAAGTTTTTACAGCTCCTTCTGTCATTGAGAAGAAGTTACAGTAATGTTCAACCTGAGCATACCACTTTCTCACTGAGGCCCTCTGGGCCACCCCGTCAGGAGGGGGACTCCCACTAGTGACTGTCTTAATAACCTTGAAGGGGCCTCTCAATACAATTGGTTGTTTTTGTGCAATTTTTTCTACTTCTAGGAAAGCTAAGATAACCATCAACAATCCTTTTTCCCAGGTAGTGTATCTTTTCTCAGCATCTTTGGAACCACGGGAATCAAAACCAACAGGTCTTGTCGGAGCCTCAGGACCCCGCTGCCATATGTGTACTGACAGCCCTGAGGAGGCAAATGCCCATTCCACCTGGAAAGGATCTGTAGGATGGATAGGGCCCAGTGCTTGATGAGCTGTTGCTTCAAAAATCAGCAATTGCAATGCTGACTCCTGAGAAAGACTCCAATCCCATTTCACCCCTTTCCTCAACAAGTCATAAAGGGGAACAAATGGGTCGTTCCAGTGACTAGGAAATCTGTCTGGTCTTTCTACAGGAGATACAGCTGCTATCGTTTTTGGAAGGAGAATTGCTGTAGGTTTGAGTGATTCTGGAAGCCCACAAATTCAAGGGGTCATTATCTTGGGCTTCACAGGTAATTGCATCAGGGATTCAAAGCCAGGAATTCATTTCTTTTTGTGAGTCATTTGCAGGCAAGCAGCTTTGTGCACATTTTCCAAGAGCTGGTCGGGGGTACTAATTCTAGCTATGGGATCTCCCCTTTCCAAGGGGCTTGTTCCCCCGGCCCAAAAAGCTGCACGCTGTGTCAGGGACCATGTGTCACCTTTCTCTCCTGTTGTTAAGAAGACACCATGTCCCCAATACCCACTGGCTTCCTGTTCAGTGAATTGAATTTGATCACCACCAGTGAGGGACACCCGGAAAACATATTCTGTTTCTGATTCATGTGGAGGCTGTCCGTATTCCCTTTTAAGCTTAGCTAGCTCGGTGGCCGTGTTTAGTTGTGATGGTATGCGTTTGGTTGTGATGTGAGGTTCCAGATCATCATCACTGAGATAGTTCTACTCTGTTTTAATCAAGGGTCTCAAGTGATGGCAGCAATGTTCCCCACAATTACTTGCTGCTTCAAGTTCTTGATGAGGATAGATTTGTTTAATGTGAGGAGTTTCCTTCTCCTCAAGCTCTGTAGAGGAATCAGCATGATGGGATTTGTTAATATGTTCCTCTGTTAAGGCAGCTCGCAATGCATAGATCACATTTTTTTGCTTCATAGAACTGTTTTTGCAAAATTTCAACTAGATTTTGAAGGGAGTCTATTATAGCATGTTCCTCACTTCTTCGCTGGAAGCCATTTTCTATAGCTGCCATAAGACAAGCTCCCAAAACTGAGCAGAAGATAGTTTTATTTTTGCCCAGTTTGAATTTTGTTTCATGTTGTAATGAACACACTCTATCAATAACATTTTCTAAGTTCAACCAATTACTCTGTGCCCATTTTTCTCCTTCTGTAGAAGGTTTGGCATTGTGTTTGGCTAGTAGTGCATAAAATTCAGCTTTAATTTCAAGGCTAAGATTGTCACTCATTTTGTGAAGGGACCAAAACCACGACAGGGAGCTACAAACTTAAGTTCCACAAAACTACACAGCCCTCGCTGTGTCGCCCTTCGCTTCCCTGGCTGGGTGAAAGGACAATCATCTGCCTGGGAGGCTCTGCTTAGTTGCTTCAAGTTGTCCCTTCCTTCCCAGACCACATACACACAACAACAACAAAACAACAGTGTCCCGCCCTTTGCACTAAGGGATCCTTTATGAATTGCCAAAGACAGTATGGGTGCCTTTTCAGCTGCAACCCTTCTGTCTAGACAGAAATCCTGTCCGTGACGCCAATTTTAATGTCACGATCCGTTTCTTGCGGGGTGTCGTGATGGTTCTTTTCACCCATCCCAAAAGTGCAACAAAGGCAAACAACAAGGGACTATCAGTTAATCACAACAAATGCACCTTTAGTAGGGGCCAAAACAGTAAACGCGATAGTGGGGATCTGAAAGGAGATAAAAGGTTAGAGAGAGAACAGGGATATGGGAATAGCTACCAACACAGGCGAGATCCTCAGTGCTCCGGACGATGGGGATCCGTCTGTCGTGTCGGGGGAGTCTTCGAAGTTCTGGTCGACTCGGGGCTCCAATTATAGTCCACAGAGGAGAGAGGGGGGGAACAAGTGTAATAATGAAAGTCCATTGTAATCGCCCCGAGGGAACGGGTGAGTCCACAGAAACCACCAAAGCAAGACGAATCCAATGAAGAATAAGTCCATTTGAATCACTGAAGGGAAACAGGTCATGTCATTAGTGGTCAGACCACCAATTTCCCCTCCTCCCTATAGCAGGGGTCTCAGTCTCAGTCCTTGGGAGGAGGGTTCTCATTCTTTCTTTGTCACAGTGGTAACGAGGCAGATGAGGGGTCTTCAGTGAAGGACCGCGAGAGTCACCCCAAAAGTTCATTGGGCTTAAGAACGGAGATTAGAAGCAGGCCGCGCATCAGGCTGTCCCGTGCTGGCTCCATGTCAGGTCTTTGCCAAGTCCTTGCCAACTCCTTGCCAAGTTCTTACCAGGCCTTGTTGGGAACAGCCAGCATGACGGTTCAGTGGTCCCACCTGTGCTGTGTCCTGTTCTAAGCCGGAACTACAGTGGGGGAAGGGATTCTTTCTTGTGGCAATCGGAAGGCAGAATGGAAAATGAAGGGCTTCTGACGGGCTCTTACAGCCTCGCATTCACACACATTCATCCCCCCTTTATTCGCCCTGTAATGCAAAGGATCTCCCACTTGCCGAGCCGTGGGGGCTTTTAGCCGCTCGGCACGAAGCTCGGGTAGCTGGTACATCTGAGGGTCCACCAGAAGAACGGGAGGGACACTCGGGCTGCTGAAATCCTGCTCGTTGATTGAAGGGTCGCAGAAGGGGCAAACAGGGAGACAACGAAGCAGTAGAGAGGCAGATTCCGAGAGCCCCGAAGGGCGGGCTGAGGATTCTTTTACTGCGTAGGGGTAGGAGGGTTTAGCATTCGAGGGTACAATCGGGAGAAGGCTAAAGGGAGGGGAAATATAACATTAACCAGTGGGGAAAAGGGAAAGGAGTGTTCTTGGTGGAAGAACCGTGGAACAGAGAAGATTCGAGGCTAAGGGGCAGACTTGAACAACAACTGACAGGACAGGGGGAGGGTACAATTCTCTTACGAAAGGGGGTGGAGAACTCATACAACTGCTGTTTCCCATGGCAACCCTAGACTGCCTTCCCCAACCCCTCCCCCTGCACCAGTGACAGCTTTTAACACTGAAGGGCAGTGCTATTGTATAACAAACACTTAATTCTTAGCCCAGCCGGGCTCGCTGGCTACTTTTGCAAGCTTTTTACCAACTAGCGATGCTTGTAAGCGGTGCTTGTAACTCCTAGCTTGTACCACGCTCCCACTAGCTGCGCTATCAGCTAGCGGCGTTCAAAGCAGCTCCTCAAACCGCGGCTTCTGCCCGCGCGCCCGCAGCGCTATCAGCTGGGCCGCGCCTAAAGCACCTTTGCAAGCCCCGACTGAAACGATACGCGGAAGAAATCAATAGACTCCATAACCTGGGGTAGTTATGAAGTGGGTACGTATGTCAGCGCCCGGCACAAGTGAGATAGCTCTCCAAAACTTGTGCCCCGAGCCTCAGTCTGACCCACACTTTTATTCTTAAAGGCGTTCCATATGCAATACATTGCACAACATTTTCATGCATATTCCACCCCTGGCCCCGCCTGTCCTCGCTTCTCATGCGAAGTAAGTCCACGCCCTTCTGGGCATGCCTGGTTTGCTGTGGTGGTCGTACGGGGGTCTCTTGGTGGTCCTGAGGCTGAAGATTGTGGTCTTCCTCATGATTGAACTTTTGAACTTTTCCTCAGTGCGCGTGCGCTTTTGGTCCTTTGGTGCTTATCTGAGTACGTCTGTCAGTCTTGATAGGCTTGGAGACAGAGGAGCTTCTTTATTTTAATTCAGAAGGAAAGGGTTCTTTCCTTCTTCTGGTATTGTTCTTCATGCAAGAAGCTTCAGAAATTTGCATTTTCCTTTGCCCTTTGTATTAGGCAGAGGTTTCTTAAGCAAAAGGTTGAAAATTCAACACATAACTCTACAAGCTAAATTAGAAATGCTTAATTCATTTTGTTAACCTAACTCTAAAAATCTCTATTTCACCTCGGGAGCTGTCACAGAGCAGAAAGCAGCTGAGATGCTGAAAAGCAGCAAAGCTGAACTGCCTGCCTCAGCTTCAGCAATGTGCAATTGACTGAAGGCGAAACACGAAGCAGCAGAGCAGCGGGCTTCTGTGCGCACTGAAGGCAATTGCAAGAATCCAGCAGTTGCTCCTTGCCAAGCACAGGCAGCTGCCTGTGTTCTTGCTTCTTGACCAACTCACAGTTGCCCTTCTTCTCAGCAGCTGCCACCGTGTTCTCTGCATCTCGGAGCCTCAGGGGAGCAACAAGAATTTCCAAGGTGGGATGCATGAAAACTAAAATAAAAACTCAGGAAGGTTGTCCTGGAACACCTTCTATTGGCATGCCAAGAGTGAATTCAACAGGCAGGAGAGCGGCAGCCACCGTCCTGCAGCAGTCTGCGAGCTTCGCACACAAGCCGGCTTCTTCGCGGCTTCGTTCTTCGCCTCTTGCAAGCTACCGCGATCTCCGGCTGCCGGAGGCGAAGAAGCGGCAACTTCGCGCACAGATCACTGGAGCGGCAGCGGTGCGCTCCGAAGCGCCGCTTTTGCCGAAAGACGCCGGGAAGCGGCACTTGCTTTCGGCCAGCTGCGGAGCTCCGTATTCTGCCTCTCTAGTCGCCTACATCTTAGCGCAAAGCTTTTCCGCTCCAGTTCTCAAGGAGAAAGTGTCCCAGCACTGCTCACTTAGCCCGACCTTGCCAGGAAATAAGATTTGCTGCACATTCCAAGGACACTGCATTTTCCTGGGCAAGCTGCAACCTGCTGGCAGATGGCCGTGCTCTCTGCCCACTCCTGCCCAGCTCTGAGTAGTAGCGGGCACGTTGCAGCCTGGCGAAGGCAAGAAACCTGGAGAGCTGTCACAGAGCAGAAGGGCAGCTGAGATGCTGAAAAGCAGCAAAGCTGAACTGCCTGCCTCAACTTCAGCAGAGTGTAATTGACTGAAGGCGAAAAACCAAGCAGCAGAGCAGCGGGCTTCTGTGCGCACTGAAGGCAATTGCTAGAATCCAGCAGCTGCTCCTCGCCAAGCACAGTCAACTGCCTGTGTTCTTGCTTCTTGACCAACTCACAGTTGCCCTTCTTCTCAGCAGCTGCCACCGTGTTCTCTGCATCTCGGAGCCTCTGGGGAGCAGCAAGAATTTCCAAGGTGGGATGTAGTAGGACTACGTCAAAACCCTGGAAAATTGTCCTGGAACACCTTCCACTCGCATGCCAAGAGTGAATTCAACAGGCTTGGAGAGCGGCAGCCACCGTCCTGCAGCTGTCTGCGAGCTTCGCACACAAGCCGGCTTCTTCGCGGCTTCGTTCTTCGCCTATGCAAGCTACCGCGATCTCCGGCTGCCGGAGGCGAAGAAGCGGCAACTTCGCGCACAGATGACTGGAGCGGCAGCGGTGCGCTCCGAAGCGCCGCTTTTGCCGAAAGACGCCGGGAAGCGGCACTTGCTTTCGGCCAGCTGCGGAGCTGCGTATTCTGCCTCTCTAGTCGCCTACATCTTAGCGCAAAGCTTTTCCGCTCCAGTTCTCAAGGAGAAAGTGTCCCAGCACTGCTCACTTAGCCCGACCTTGCCAGGAAATGAGATTTGCTGCACATTCCAAGGACACTGCATTTTCCTGGGCAAGCTGCAACCTGCTGGCAAATGGCCGTGCTCTCTGCCCACTCCTGCCCAGCTCTGGGTAGTAGCGGGCACGTTGCAGCCTGGCGAAGGCAAGAAACCTGGAGAGCTGTCACAGAGCAGAAGGGCAGCTGAGATGCTGAAAAGCAGCAAAGCTGAACTGCCTGCCTCAGCTTCAGCAGTGTGTAATTGACTGAAGGCGAAAAACCAAGCAGCAGAGCAGCGGGCTTCTGTGCGCACTGAAGGCAATTGCTAGAATCCAGCAGCTGCTCCTAGCCAAGCACAGTCAACTGCCTGTGTTCTTGCTTCTTGACCAACTCACAGTTGCCCTTCTTCTCAGCAGCTGCCACCGTGTTCTCTGCATCTCGGAGCCTCAGGGGAGCAACAAGAATTTCCAAGGTGGGATGCATGAAAACTAAAATAAAAACTCAGGAAGTTTGTCCTGGAACACCTTCTATTGGCATGCCAAGAGTGAATTCAACAGGCAGGAGAGCGGCAGCCACCGTCCTGCAGCTGTCTGCGAGCTTCGCACACAAGCCGGCTTCTTCGCGGCTTCGTTCTTCGCCTCTTGCAAGCTACCGCGATCTCCGGCTGCCGGAGGCGAAGAAGCGGCAACTTCGCGCACAGATGACTGGAGCGGCAGCGGTGCGCTCCGAAGCGCCGCTTTTGCCGAAAGACGCCGGGAAGCGGCACTTGCTTTCGGCCAGCTGCGGAGCTGCGTATTCTGCCTCTCTAGTCGCCTACATCTTAGCGAAAAGCTTTTCCGCTCCAGTTCTCAAGGAGAAAGTGTCCCAGCACTGCTCACTTAGCCCGACCTTGCCAGGAAATAGGATTTGCTGCACATTCCAAGGACACTGCATTTTCCTGGGCAAGCTGCAACCTGCTGGCAGATAGCCGTGCTCTCTGCCCACTCCTGCCCAGTTCTTGGTACTAGCGGGCACGTTGCAGCCTGGCGAAGGCAAGAAACCTGGAGAGCTGTCACAGAGCAGAAGGGCAGCTGAGATGCTGAAAAGCAGCAAAGCTGAACTGCCTGCCTCAGCTTCAGCAGTGTGTAATTGACTGAAGGCGAAAAACCAAGCAGCAGAGCAGCGGGCTTCTGTGCGCACTGAAGGCAATTGCAAGAATCCAGCAGCTGCTCCTCGCCAAGCACAGTCAACTGCCTGTGTTCTTGCTTCTTGACCAACTCACAGTTGCCCTTCTTCTCAGCAGCTGCCACCGTGTTCTCTGCATCTCGGAGCCTCTGGGGAGCAACAAGAATTTCCAAGGTGGGATGCATGAAAACTAAAATAAAAACTCAGGAAGGTTGTCCTGGAACACCTCCCATTGGCATGCCAAGAGTGAATTCAACAGGCAGGAGAGCGGCAGCCACCGTCCTGCAGCTGTCTGCGAGCTTCGCACACAAGCCGGCTTCTTCGCCTGCTTCGTTCTTCGCCTCTTGCAAGCTACCGCGATCTCCGGCTGCCGGAGGCGAAGAAGCGGCAACTTCGCGCACAGATGACTGGAGCGGCAGCGGTGCGCTCCGAAGCGCCGCTTTTGCCGAAAGACGCCGGGAAGCGGCACTTGCTTTCGGCCAGCTCCGGAGCTCCGTATTCTGCCTCTCTAGTCGCCTACATCTTAGCGAAAAGCTTTTCCGCTCCAGTTCTCAAGGAGAAAGTGTCCCAGCACTGCTCACTTAGCCCGACCTTGCCAGGAAATAAGATTTGCTGCACATTCCAAGGACACTGCATTTTCCTGGGCAAGCTGCAACCTGCTGGCAGATGGCCGTGCTCTCTGCCCACTCCTGCCCAGCTCTGAGTAGTAGCGGGCACGTTGCAGCCTGGCGAAGGCAAGAAACCTGGAGAGCTGTCACAGAGCAGAAGGGCAGCTGAGATGCTGAAAAGCAGCAAAGCTGAACTGCCTGCCTCAACTTCAGCAGTGTGTAATTGACTGAAGGCGAAACACGAAGCAGCAGAGCAGCGGGCTTCTGTGCGCACTGAAGGCAATTGCTGGAATCCAGCAGCTGCTCCTCGCCAAGCACAGTCAACTGCCTGTGTTCTTGCTTCTTGACCAACTCACAGTTGCCCTTCTTCTCAGCAGCTGCCACCGTGTTCTCTGCATCTCGGAGCCTCTGGGGAGCAGCAAGAATTTCCAAGGTGGGATGAAGTAGGACTACGTCAAAACCCAGGAAAATTGTCCTGGAACACCTTCCACTCGCATGCCAAGAGTGAATTCAACAGGCTTGGAGAGCGGCAGCCACCGTCCTGCAGCAGTCTGCGAGCTTCGCACACAAGCCGGCTTCTTCGCGGCTTCGTTCTTCGCCTCTTGCAAGCTACCGCGATCTCCGGCTGCCGGAGGCGAAGAAGCGGCAACTTCGCGCACAGATGATTGGAGCGGCAGCGGTGCGCTCCGAAGCGCCGCTTTTGCCGAAAGACGCCGGGAAGCGGCACTTGCTTTCGGCCAGCTGCGGAGCTGCGTATTCTGCCTCTCTAGTCGCCTACATCTTAGCGAAAAGCTTTTCCGCTCCAGTTCTCAAGGAGAAAGTGTCCCAGCACTGCTCACTTAGCCCGACCTTGCCAGGAAATGAGATTTGCTGCACATTCCAAGGACACTGCATTTTCCTGGGCAAGCTGCAACCTGCTGGCAAATGGCCGTGCTCTCTGCCCACTCCTGCCCAGCTCTGGGTAGTAGCGGGCACGTTGCAGCCTGGCGAAGGCAAGAAACCTGGAGAGCTGTCACAGAGCAGAAGGGCAGCTGAGATGCTGAAAAGCAGCAAAGCTGAACTGCCTGCCTCAACTTCAGCAGTGTGTAATTGACTGCAGGCGAAACACGAAGCAGCAGAGCAGCGGGCTTCTGTGCGCACTGAAGGCAATTGCAAGAATCCAGCAGCTGCTCCTCGCCAAGCACAGTCAACTGCCTGTGTTCTTGCTTCTTGACCAACTCACAGTTGCCCTTCTTCTCAGCAGCTGCCACCGTGTTCTCTGCATCTCGGAGCCTCTGGGGAGCAACAAGAATTTCCAAGGTGGGATGCATGAAAACTAAAATAAAAACTCAGGAAGGTTGTCCTGGAACACCTCCCATTGGCATGCCAAGAGTGAATTCAACAGGCAGGAGAGCGGCAGCCACCGTCCTGCAGCAGTCTGCGAGCTTCGCACACAAGCCGGCTTCTTCGCGGCTTCGTTCTTCGCCTCTTGCAAGCTACCGCGATCTCCGGCTGCCTGAGGCGACGAAGCGGCTACTTCGCGCACAGATCACTGGAGCGGCAGCGGTGCGCTCCGAAGCGCCGCTTTTGCCGAAAGACGCCGGCAAGCGGCACTTGCTTTCGGCCAGCTGCGGAGCTCCGTATTCTGCCTCTCTAGTCGCCTACATCTTAGCGCAAAGCTTTTCCGCTCCAGTTCTCAAGGAGAAAGTGTCCCAGCACTGCTCACTTAGCCCGACCTTGCCAGGAAATAGGATTTGCTGCACATTCCAAGGACACTGCATTTTCCTGGGCAAGCTGCAACCTGCTGGCAAATGGCCGTGCTCTCTGCCCACTCCTGCCCAGTTCTTGGTACTAGCGGGCACGTTGCAGCCTGGCGAAGGCAAGAAACCTGGAGAGCTGTCACAGAGCAGAAGGGCAGCTGAGATGCTGAAAAGCAGCAAAGCTGAACTGCCTGCCTCAACTTCAGCAGTGTGTAATTGACTGAAGGCGAAAAACCAAGCAGCAGAGCAGCGGGCTTCTGTGCGCACTGAAGGCAATTGCAAGAATCCAGCAGCTGCTCCTAGCCAAGCACAGTCAACTGCCTGTGTTCTTGCTTCTTGACCAACTCACAGTTGCCCTTCTCAGCAGCTGCCACCGTGTTCTCTGCATCTCGGAGCCTCAGGGGAGCAACAAGAATTTCCAAGGTGGGATGCATGAAAACCAAAATAAAAACTCAGGAAGGTTGTCCTGGAACACCTCCCATTGGCATGCCAAGAGTGAATTCAAGAGGCAGGAGAGCGGCAGCCACCGTCCTGCAGCTGTCTGCGAGTTTCGCACACAAGCCGGCTTCTTCGCGGCTTCGTTCTTCGCCTCTTGCAAGCTACCGCGATCTCCGGCTGCCGGAGGCGAAGAAGCGGCAACTTCGCGCACAGATCACTGGAGCGGCAGCGGTGCGCTCCGAAGCGCCGCTTTTGCCGAAAGACGCCGGGAAGCGGCACTTGCTTTCGGCCAGCTGCCGAGCTCCGTATTCTGCCTCTCGAGTCGCCTACATCTTAGCGAAAAGCTTTTCCGCTCCAGTTCTCAAGGAGAAAGTGTCCCAGCACTGCTCACTTAGCCCGACCTTGCCAGGAAATAAGATTTGCTGCACATTCCAAGGACACTGCATTTTCCTGGGCAAGCTGCAACCTGCTGGCAGATGGCCGTGCTCTCTGCCCACTCCTGCCCAGTTCTTGGTACTAGCGGGCACGTTGCAGCCTGGCGAAGGCAAGAAACCTCTGAAACGATACGCGGAAGAAATCAATAGACTCCATAACCTGGGGTAGTTATGAAGTGGGTACGTATGTCAGCGCCCGGCACAAGTGAGATAGCTCTCCAAAACTTGTGCCCCGAGCCTCAGTCTGACCCACACTTTTATTCTTAAAGGCGTTCCATATGCAATACATTGCACAACATTTTCATGCATATTCCACCCCTGGCCCCGCCTGTCCTCGCTTCTCATGCGAAGTAAGTCCACGCCCTTCTGGGCATGCCTGGTTTGCTGTGGTGGTCGTACGGGGGTCTCTTGGTGGTCCTGAGGCTGAAGATTGTGGTCTTCCTCATGATTGAACTTTTGAACTTTTCCTCTCTGCGCGTGCGCTTTTGGTCCTTTGGTGCTTATCTGAGTACGTCTGTCAGTCTTGATAGGCTTGGAGACAGAGGAGCTTCTTTATCTGGGTTCTTTCCTTCTTCTGGTATTGTTCTCTATGCAAGAAGCTTCAGAAATTTGCATTTTCCTATGCCCTTTGTACTAGGCAGAGGTTTCTTAAGTAAAAGGTTGAAAATTCAACACATAACTCTACAAGCTAAATTAGAAATGCTTCATTCATTTTGTTAACCTAACTCTAAAAATCTCTGCTTCAGTCCCCCCTTTTCTTAAAATAGATTAAATTCTTTTACTACAGGGGTCTTGATTTAAATTCTGATCTACTATCATGACCGTCCTCTTTCAGTAAGATTCTATGAGTTCTAGAGAGTGATGTCAGACTGGCCATGTGTTTTAACATCCTCGAATTCTACATGAGTGTTAAAGTAGACATCATTAAACTTACAGTAACTAAAATTAATAGGATTATAATTGGGTGACATAAAGTCTTCTAAACAGTGTATTTCACTAGTTATGACTTGTGTTTATTAGCTAGTGATTGGTGCTGGATACACCAAGTTAAGAGACTTAACATACAGGAGGTTAGTGACATGTCTTGGGTAGACATTCTCTTTCGCACCCCATATGGTTTTTCATAAAGCAATTCAAAGTGGTTTAGCTTTTCTTTACTCTTGGGTTTGGTTCGGATCTGCAGTAGTGCTAATGGGAGGGATTGAGTCCATGACAAATTAGCTTCTTGTCCCAATTGTACAATTTGTTGTTTGATCAAATGATTCATTTTTTTTACCTGACCACTTGATTGTGGGTTATATGGGGTGCGAAGTTCTCAGTCTATGTTCAAGTATTGGCTAACTTGTTGCACGAATTTTACAATAAAATGTGGTCCTCTATTTGAGGAGATTGTGGCCAGGACTCTAAAGCGTGGTATGTTTTCTTGTACCAATACCTTAGTTACTTCTTGAGCTTTAGAAGTCCTGGTGGGGAATGCTTCTGGCCATCCTGAAAAGGTATCTGTTAGCACCAGGAAAAACTTATACCCCCCTTTTCTTGGCAATTCTGTACAATCAATCTGCCATTGCTGCTCCGGCCCATGACCCTTCCTAATCTGGCTAAGCTTTGGTTTGGGAGTATTTTTGGGGTTGGTTTGGAGGCAAAGGTCACATTGTCGAGTTGTAAATGTCTAGTTATGCTAGAGCATCAATACCCCAATGGTTTTCTGGTGTTCTTCCTTTATTAGGGACCATCATAAATAGGAGGGTAGAACTAATTTTCCTTCTATGGTGGCCCATCCCTCTTGGTTATAGTCTCCTTTTTGCTCATAGATTAATTTTTTTTCTGGTTTGTTGTATCTTGGCTTACCTTTAGGGGAAATTTGCCCGTCTTGCTGCTTCTTTTGCTTCCCTATCTGCCAGCTCGTTTCCTTCTTCCAATTCGGAGTTGATCTTCTGATGTGCCTTAATGTGCATGATCGCTACTTTCTCTGGCAACTGGACTGCTGCTAGAAGTCGCAGTACTTCTGATGCATCTTTAATATTTTTCCCTTGAGACTTCAGCAGTCCTCTCTCTTTCTAAATGGCTCTGTGAGCATGCACTACTCCAAATGCATACTTCGAGTCCGTGTATATGTTTATTTCTTTCCCTCTTGCCAATTCTAGGGCCCGAGTTAGAGCAATTATCTCGGCCTTCTGTGCAGAGGTATTTGTTGGCAGGGGCCCAGATGATATTACTTCCTTGCACGTTGGAACTGCCTAGCCGGCGTGCCGTTTTCCACTGATGATATAACTGCTTCCATCAGTAAACGAGACTTCTGCATTCTCGAGAGGGGTGTCCTTCGAGTCAGGGCAGCTGGAGTAGGTGGCTTCAATGGTCTCCAGGCAGTCATGTTCCACTGGTTCCCCTTGGTTTCTACTGAGGAAGGAGGCTGGATTGACAATGTTAGCCACTACTATCTCTACATCATCTTGCTCCGCTATGATAGCTTGGTATCTCAGGAGCCGTTGTGGGGAAAGCCAATGCCCACCTTTTACCTCTAGCACTGCAGACACTGTGTGAGACACTAGCACAGTTCTTTTCTGGCCTAGGGTGAATTTGTGTGCCTCTTGGATGTTCAGGATGACTGCTGCAACAGCTCTGAGGCACCCAGGCCACCCTTTAGCTGCTGTATCCAATTGCTTAGAGAAGTAAGCCACTGCTCTCCGATATGGGCCCAGGTCCTGTGCTAGTATTCCTAAGGCGATTCCTTGCTTCTCATGGGAGAATAAAAGGAAAGGCTTACTCACGTCCGGCAATCTCAGGGCTGGAGCTGACATGAGGGCTTTTTTCAGCTGGTTGAAAGCTTGCGTAGCTTCCTTTGTCTCTTGGATGTTCCTGCTTTCAATTGCAATCAGTTCATAGAAGGGCTTAACAAACAGTCCATAGTTATAGATCCATAACCTGCACCACCCTGTCATCCTCAGGAAAGTTCGTAGTTCCTTTACCGTCTGAGGTTTTGGGGTCTGGCATATTGCCTCCTTCCGGCTTTGGCCCAAGGTACGTTGTCTAGCACTGACTTCCTAACCCAGATAAGTTACTTTCTGTTTTACTACTTGGGCTTTTTTCTTTGATACTCGGTACCCTTGGAGCCCCAAAAAGTTCAAGAGGCTTATCGTCCAGGCCGTGCATGCTTCCCTTGTCCGTGTGGCTATCAGGATGTCATCTACGTACTCTAGCAACTTCCCTTCCTCTGGAGGGGCTTCTCAGGTCTCTAATTCTTTTGCAAGTTGTTCTCCAAACAAAGTGGGTGAGTTTTTGAATCCTTGTGGGAGTCTGGTCCATGTCAGTTGAGTTCTTGGCCCGCTCTTAGGATTTTCCCATTCAAATGCAAAAATTTTCTGGCTTCGTGGATAGGAAGGCAAAAGAAGGCATCTTTTCAATCTAAAACGGTAAACCAAGTTAGCTCGGGGGTTAAGCAAGTTAATAACGTGTAGGGATTGGCCACCACAGGATACAGATCCTCAGTGACCTTGTTTATGGCCCGCAGATCCTGTACTAACCGGTATGACCCATCAGGTTTACCAACTGGTAGGATAGGGGTATTAACACTTACATAACATAAGTTGGAACAAGGTATTATAGACAATATCATGGTCATCAATGGAAGCAATATTTGATGGAACTTTTTCAGTTCTGAGGGTTCGTAACTTGTGTTTGTCGGTGACAGCAGGGAAGCACAGTGAGGCTGCTTAACAGGGCAGGATGCATACATATACTTTCCTTCGTCTACATTCACTTAACTTTATTTTACTTACTCTTACACATAACAAAACAACCACAACAACAAGGTACCTTTTCTTTTTCAACACACCTATTACACTTGTAGGTGTCCCTGGCTAGTCCCAGTGTTCTTGGATACCCCTCAATCTAGCTGTGTGGTTCCCAACTCTAGATCCTGTCAGACTTCTCTTCAAACTGGCAAAATTTTTACTCAATCTTGGGTGCTCTCAACAACCCAGCAAACTTAATTCTGGGTGCTCTTGGAATGTTAATCCCTCAACCCAGCAGGTTTGACTTAACCCTGGATGCTCTTGGAACATTAATCCCTCAATCCAGCAGGTTTGAATCAACCCTGGATGCTCTTGGAACATTAATCCCTCAATCCAGCAGGTTTGAATCAACCCTGGATGCTCTTGGAATATTAATCCCTCAATCCAGCAGGTTTGATCTTGGATGTTCTCGGGCATTCTTATCCCTCAATCCAGCAGAATTTTTAGGGGCCCCTCCTACACATTTTACCTTTTATTTTTCCCCAATAGATTATGCCAAGAAAACCCTCTTTTTACCTTTTAATTCATTTTTTTTTCTAATAAATTACATTTTACTCCCCCCCCCCCCCCCCAAGGGGTCCCACTCTTTCTCTGGGACCCAGTCCCAGGGGGGTTCTCTCACTCTTTTTATTACTCGCTTCGTCTCTTTACTGGCCGCTTTTCTCGCGAAAAAGACGGAAACGCAGCATGGGAGACTGCCGCTCTCGCTTAGCAGGCCTGGGGTAACCAGCCCGCCTCTGTCATGATCCGCTTCTTGCGGGGTGTCGTGATGGTTCTTTTCACCCATCCCAAAAGTGCAACAAAGGCAAACAACAAGGGACTATCAGTTAATCACAACAAATGCACCTTTAGTAGGGGCCAAAACAGTAAACGCGATAGTGGGGATCTGAAAGGAGATAAAAGGTTAGAGAGAGAACAGGGCTATGGGAATAGCTACCAACACAGGCGAGATCCTCAGTGCTCCGGACGATGGGGATCCGTCTGTCGTGTCGGGGGAGTCTTCGAAGTTCTGGTCGACTCGGGGCTCCAATTATAGTCCACAGAGGAGAGAGGGGGGGAACAAGTGTAATAATGAAAGTCCATTGTAATCGCCCCGAGGGAACGGGTGAGTCCACAGAAACCACCAAAGCAAGACGAATCCAATGAAGAATAAGTCCATTTGAATCACTGAAGGGAAACAGGTCATGTCATTAGTGGTCAGACCACCAATTTCCCCTCCTCCCTATAGCAGGGGTCTCAGTCTCAGTCCTTGGGAGGAGGGTTCTCATTCTTTCTTTGTCACAGTGGTAACGAGGCAGATGAGGGGTCTTCAGTGAAGGACCGCGAGAGTCACCCCAAAAGTTCATTGGGCTTAAGAACGGAGATTAGAAGCAGGCCGCGCATCAGGCTGTCCCGTGCTGGCTCCATGTCAGGTCTTTGCCAAGTCCTTGCCAACTCCTTGCCAAGTTCTTACCAGGCCTAGTTGGGAACAGCCAGCATGACGGTTCAGTGGTCCCACCTGTGCTGTGTCCTGTTCTAAGCCGGAACTACAGTGGGGGAAGGGATTCTTTCTTGTGGCAATCGGAAGGCAGAATGGAAAATGAGGGGCTTCTGACGGGCTCTTACACCACCCCGTGACTGACGATTGCCCTCGAAAGATCTTCATCAGCAGGATTCCATGGTGTCGTCGTGCAGTCTTCAGGACTCGTCAAGTGTTGGCAGCAGGTCCCAGGGAAAAGAGAAGAGGAAAAGGGAAAGAAAGAGAAAACGGGAAAACTAAAACAATCACAACATATTAGTAATCACAACAAATTATAATTAAACAATAAGCAAAATACAATTAGTAAATCAATAATAGTTATTTAAATAATAATCAATATGAATCAATTAAACAATAAATTGATCAAATAATAAACCAGTATCATCAATATTAAACAGTAAAGTAATAAACCTAGTATAATCGATATTACTCAGTACAATTTTATAAACAATAAACAAAAATAATTAAAACAGCGATTAGAACAAATCATAAAAGAAAATGATGTAAAACATATCTTCTAACCTTATCATCTTCTTGTGTCTACTGTCCTGGGAACATCTCTAGTGTAAAGGATGTCGGCCAAGTGGTGTGCATTAATTATAGATGTTAATTTTGTTCATCGTTTCATCATTCTCCAATTTACAATAAGCAAGATTACTGATAAAACAAAACCAATCATAACTAAAATCAGAAGAACAACAATGGGATGACACAATTTCTTCAGGATACCGGTGGCGGTGGGTGACCACCCGAAAAGGGTATCCCACCACTTGTGCTCGGCATCACTTTTCACCCTTTCTACAACACGATGTATTTCTTGCACATGATGATGAACAGTTACCAGAGTTTTCTGCCCATTCCCCTTGATTTTTCCTAGGATCTCTATTAGATCTTGATGAAGTAATAATTGCTTGACCAGAGAAAGGTTCATCCCAATGGGAGTAGGCAGTAGCTTGTGAATCAACGTGAGATTGGATTCTAAAAGTTCATGTGAAGTAACTGGAGCTACAAAAGAAAAATCACATCCTGCAATTTTAGTAAAGTTGCAAGCACAAAAATTTGAATGATTTTTAGTAGCTACTACTGTACTTTCTATAAACACAGTATCCCAAGCGGTTCTGAAGCAGGCACACCCATTGTCTGTAGATACAAGGACTGTTTCAGAAGTCTCGTTAGGATGAATATCAAAATGACAGCTATTTTGTTCTGTCTCCAGACAAATATCTTGAGCTACAATTGCATTACCTTCACAGATAAACCCTAGTTGTTCTCAGATGGTACAGGACTCTAAATTGACAGTTTGCCATTTGTCATCAATTTGACGGGCCCATTCTCTATGTTCAGAAGGATAGAAAGTGGGTCCATCATGATTTAATCCTAGTGCAATGATAGGGAATATCAAATGCACCCAGGCATTTCTTATGGTCAACGCAAATGCTGTGGCTGTGTTTGTGTTAGGGTCATAGGTAAAATTCACTAAATTCCACCAGGATTGGAAATCTCTTTCAAAGTCAGTGGCACTGTCCCAGACTATTTTCCTCATTTCAGTGGGAAAAGTGCCTTCTTCACCTTCTCTTATAATTGAGGCAGCAACTGACTGCATCCACCATTGAGCCTGGATACGGCTAAGAGCTAAGGAAACGTTGCTTTGTGCGGCATTAAGTGCATCAATGATCAATTTGCTATTATTTACATTTATCTTTTCCCAATTTGCTAGAATGTTTGATAGCAACCACTGATGTGTTCCCAAGGCTGATAAGGACGATTGCAGTGGTTGTTGTATTTTGGTTAAATCTTTAGTTGTGGAAGCCAATTTATTCATTCATACTTCTGAATCAATACTATTTAGGATTCCCAATCCTGTTCCCACAAGACCAGTTATGTCTCTTGGCACGCGGTTTTTAGGAGGCTTCCACTGTCGCAGCCAGGTTGTCCAAGCCTGAAAAGAGGTCTGCAAAAAGGGTGAACAAGCTGGTTGTATTTCTCAGATATTGTTTTGCATCAGCAATTTGACTTGTTTAAGAGACCATAACAGATTAAACAATATCTGTTGTTGGCCAGTTTTCCTGATTCTATATGGTCCAATTTCAAAAATTTTCGGGCTAAGTGTAACCAGTGGTTGGGTGGTAGGTGTCACAACATTAACATCAAGTCCTACTCCAGTATTTGAATCAATACTTTCAACTTAAAAAACAAAAACAAAAACAAAAACAAAACAAAACAAAAAAAAGTGCTTCAGTATTTTTGGACCAAAACCAAACTACTTCTACAGTTTGTGTTCATGTGAAATTGTGCCAACAATCCTGTATGCTTGGCTGCGTACAAACCTTTTTGTGCTTCAAGAGATCCTTTCACTTTTTCTGCATGCTACCACAATTAGTTCAGACCACGGTCACTCAGCTGCTTTCTGGCCATGGGGTTGCGGTAGGATGCAGAAAAGTATTACCAGTTTTATCATGGATTAGGTGGTCTTCATGTCCCTCGGAGTTCTTCTGAGAAAGTAAACACAACAGAATTCTGCCGCCGAGAGGCAGAAAAGTTAGAATGATGGAATTATCCAGCATGTATTTGTCCAATGCTCTTTCCCTAGAGCACCAGAGGATTCCCATGCATATTTCTTCAGAGGGGGTTTTAGCACAAGTGCTACTAGTCCTATAGTAAGAGAGGTCCACCAGAACAGGTTGGCCAGGGTCATGAGCTGGATTATTAGGATCATTTGGTACAGAGCATAGGAGTCAGTGTAGATGCAGACCAAAGAGGAATTCTGTGCTTCTCGTTGAAAAACACTCCAGACAGCTATCAGCTCCCCACTGTGTGTACTACCTTCTCCCTCTGTAATCATTTGCTCACCAGAGGAAAAGTGGAGGGCTTCTGCCCTAGATTTCCATCCTTTTCCTTCCCCTTTAGCAAAAGCATCAGTAAACCAAGAGTTTGCTGATTGTTCGGGGCAGAAAGGAGGGGTTACTTTGATTACAGAGGCAGGTTTGTCCAAGCTCTCCGTTTCTTGGATTGCTAAAGTTTTTACAGCTCCTTCTGTCATTGAGAAGAAGTTACAGTAATGTTCAACCTGAGCATACCACTTTCTCACTGAGGCCCTCTGGGCCACCCCGTCAGGAGGGGGACTCCCACTAGTGACTGTCTTAATAACCTTGAAGGGGCCTCTCAATACAATTGGTTGTTTTTGTGCAATTTTTTCTACTTCTAGGAAAGCTAAGATAACCATCAACAATCCTTTTTCCCAGGTAGTGTATCTTTTCTCAGCATCTTTGGAACCACGGGAATCAAAACCAACAGGTCTTGTCGGAGCCTCAGGACCCCGCTGCCATATGTGTACTGACAGCCCTGAGGAGGCAAATGCCCATTCCACCTGGAAAGGATCTGTAGGATGGATAGGGCCCAGTGCTTGATGAGCTGTTGCTTCAAAAATCAGCAATTGCAATGCTGACTCCTGAGAAAGACTCCAATCCCATTTCACCCCTTTCCTCAACAAGTCATAAAGGGGAACAAATGGGTCGTTCCAGTGACTAGGAAATCTGTCTGGTCTTTCTACAGGAGATACAGCTGCTATCGTTTTTGGAAGGAGAATTGCTGTAGGTTTGAGTGATTCTGGAAGCCCACAAATTCAAGGGGTCATTATCTTGGGCTTCACAGGTAATTGCATCAGGGATTCAAAGCCAGGAATTCATTTCTTTTTGTGAGTCATTTGCAGGCAAGCAGCTTTGTGCACATTTTCCAAGAGCTGGTCGGGGGTACTAATTCTAGCTATGGGATCTCCCCTTTCCAAGGGGCTTGTTCCCCCGGCCCAAAAAGCTGCACGCTGTGTCAGGGACCATGTGTCACCTTTCTCTCCTGTTGTTAAGAAGACACCATGTCCCCAATACCCACTGGCTTCCTGTTCAGTGAATTGAATTTGATCACCACCAGTGAGGGACACCCGGAAAACATATTCTGTTTCTGATTCATGTGGAGGCTGTCCGTATTCCCTTTTAAGCTTAGCTAGCTCGGTGGCCGTGTTTAGTTGTGATGGTATGCGTTTGGTTGTGATGTGAGGTTCCAGATCATCATCACTGAGATAGTTCTACTCTGTTTTAATCAAGGGTCTCAAGTGATGGCAGCAATGTTCCCCACAATTACTTGCTGCTTCAAGTTCTTGATGAGGATAGATTTGTTTAATGTGAGGAGTTTCCTTCTCCTCAAGCTCTGTAGAGGAATCAGCATGATGGAATTTGTTAATATGTTCCTCTGTTAAGGCAGCTCGCAATGCATAGATCACATTTTTTTGCTTCATAGAACTGTTTTTGCAAAATTTCAACTAGATTTTGAAGGGAGTCTATTATAGCATGTTCCTCACTTCTTCGCTGGAAGCCATTTTCTATAGCTGCCATAAGACAAGCTCCCAAAACTGAGCAGAAGATAGTTTTATTTTTGCCCAGTTTGAATTTTGTTTCATGTTGTAATGAACACACTCTATCAATAACATTTTCTAAGTTCAACCAATTACTCTGTGCCCATTTTTCTCCTTCTGTAGAAGGTTTGGCATTGTGTTTGGCTAGTAGTGCATAAAATTCAGCTTTAATTTCAAGGCTAAGATTGTCACTCATTTTGTGAAGGGACCAAAACCACGACAGGGAGCTACAAACTTAAGTTCCACAAAACTACACAGCCCTCGCTGTGTCGCCCTTCGCTTCCCTGGCTGGGTGAAAGGACAATCATCTGCCTGGGAGGCTCTGCTTAGTTGCTTCAAGTTGTCCCTTCCTTCCCAGACCACATACACACAGCAACAACAAAACAACAGTGTCCCGCCCTTTGCACTAAGGGATCCTTTATGAATTGCCAAAGACAGTATGGGTGCCTTTTCAGCTGCAACCCTTCTGTCTAGACAGAACTCCTGTCCGTGACGCCAATTTTAATGTCACGATCCGTTTCTTGCGGGGTGTCGTGATGGTTCTTTTCACCCATCCCAAAAGTGCAACAAAGGCAAACAACAAGGGACTATCAGTTAATCACAACAAATGCACCTTTAGTAGGGGCCAAAACAGTAAACGCGATAGTGGGGATCTGAAAGGAGATAAAAGGTTAGAGAGAGAACAGGGCTATGGGAATAGCTACCAACACAGGCGAGATCCTCAGTGCTCCGGACGATGGGGATCCGTCTGTCGTGTCGGGGGAGTCTTCGAAGTTCTGGTCGACTCGGGGCTCCAATTATAGTCCACAGAGGAGAGAGGGGGGGGAACAAGTGTAATAATGAAAGTCCATTGTAATCGCCCCGAGGGAACGGGTGAGTCCACAGAAACCACCAAAGCAAGACGAATCCAATGAAGAATAAGTCCATTTGAATCACTGAAGGGAAACAGGTCATGTCATTAGTGGTCAGACCACCAATTTCCCCTCCTCCCTATAGCAGGGGTCTCAGTCTCAGTCCTTGGGAGGAGGGTTCTCATTCTTTCTTTGTCACAGTGGTAACGAGGCAGATGAGGGGTCTTCAGTGAAGGACCGCGAGAGTCACCCCAAAAGTTCATTGGGCTTAAGAACGGAGATTAGAAGCAGGCCGCGCATCAGGCTGTCCCGTGCTGGCTCCATGTCAGGTCTTTGCCAAGTCCTTGCCAACTCCTTGCCAAGTTCTTACCAGGCCTTGTTGGGAACAGCCAGCATGACGGTTCAGTGGTCCCACCTGTGCTGTGTCCTGTTCTAAGCCGGAACTACAGTGGGGGAAGGGATTCTTTCTTGTGGCAATCGGAAGGCAGAATGGAAAATGAGGGGCTTCTGACGGGCTCTTACAGCCTCGCATTCACACACATTCATCCCCCCTTTATTCGCCCTGTAATGCAAAGGATCTCCCACTTGCCGAGCCGTGGGGGCTTTTAGCCGCTCGGCACGAAGCTCGGGTAGCTGGTACATCTGAGGGTCCACCAGAAGAACGGGAGGGACACTCGGGCTGCTGAAATCCTGCTCGTTGATTGAAGGGTCGCAGAAGGGGCAAACAGGGAGACAACGAAGCAGTAGAGAGGCAGATTCCGAGAGCCCCGAAGGGCGGGCTGAGGATTCTTTTACTGCGTAGGGGTAGGAGGGTTTAGCATTCGAGGGTACAATCGGGAGAAGGCTAAAGGGAGGGGAAATATAACATTAACCAGTGGGGAAAAGGGAAAGGAGTGTTCTTGGTGGAAGAACGGTGGAACAGAGAAGATTCGAGGCTAAGGGGCAGACTTGAACAACAACTGACAGGACAGGGGGAGGGTACAATTCTCTTACGAAAGGGGGTGGAGAACTCATACAACTGCTGTTTCCCATGGCAACCCTAGACTGCCTTCCCCAACCCCTCCCCCTGCACCAGTGACAGCTTTTAACACTGAAGGGCAGTGCTATTGTATAACAAACACTTAATTCTTAGCCCAGCCGGGCTCGCTGGCTACTTTTGCAAGCTTTTTACCAACTAGCGATGCTTGTAAGCGGTGCTTGTAACTCCTAGCTTGTACCACGCTCCCACTAGCTGCGCTATCAGCTAGCGGCGTTCAAAGCAGCTCCTCAAACCGCGGCTTGTGCCCGCGCGCCCGCTGCGCTATCAGCTGGGCCGCGCCTAAAGCACCTTTGCAAGCCCCGACTGAAACGATACGCGGAAGAAATCAATAGACTCCATAACCTGGGGTAGTTATGAAGTGGGTACGTATGTCAGCGCCCGGCACAAGTGAGATAGCTCTCCAAAACTTGTGCCCCGAGCCTCAGTCTGACCCACACTTTTATTCTTAAAGGCGTTCCATATGCAATACATTGCACAACATTTTCATGCATATTCCACCCCTGGCCCCGCCTGTCCTCGCTTCTCATGCGAAGTAAGTCCACGCCCTTCTGGGCATGCCTGGTTTGCTGTGGTGGTCGTACGGGGGTCTCTTGGTGGTCCTGAGGCTGAAGATTGTGGTCTTCCTCATGATTGAACTTTTGAACTTTTCCTCTCTGCGCGTGCGCTTTTGGTCCTTTGGTGCTTATCTGAGTACGTCTGTCAGTCTTGATAGGCTTGGAGACAGAGGAGCTTCTTTATTTTAATTCAGAAGGAAAGGGTTCTTTCCTTCTTCTGGTATTGTTCTTCATGCAAGAAGCTTCAGAAATTTGCATTGTCCTTTGCCCTTTGTATTAGGCAGAGGTTTCTTAAGCAAAAGGTTGAAAATTCAACACATAACTCTACAAGCTAAATTAGAAATGCTTAATTCATTTTGTTAACCTAACTCTAAAAATCTCTATTTCACCTCGGGAGCTGTCACAGAGCAGAAAGCAGCTGAGATGCTGAAAAGCAGCAAAGCTGAACTGCCTGCCTCAGCTTCAGCAATGTGCAATTGACTGAAGGCGAAACACGAAGCAGCAGAGCAGCGGGCTTCTGTGCGCACTGAAGGCAATTGCAAGAATCCAGCAGTTGCTCCTTGCCAAGCACAGGCAGCTGCCTGTGTTCTTGCTTCTTGACCAACTCACAGTTGCCCTTCTTTTCAGCAGCTGCCATCGTGTTCTCTGCATCTCGGAGCCTCAGGGGAGCAACAAGAATTTCCAAGGTGGGATGCATGAAAACTAAAATAAAAACTCAGGAAGGTTGTCCTGGAACACCTTCTATTGGCATGCCAAGAGTGAATTCAACAGGCAGGAGAGCGGCAGCCACCGTCCTGCAGCAGTCTGCGAGCTTCGCACACAAGCCGGCTTCTTCGCGGCTTCGTTCTTCGCCTCTTGCAAGCTACCGCGATCTCCGGCTGCCGGAGGCGAAGAAGCGGCAACTTCGCGCACAGATGACTGGAGCGGCAGCGGTGCGCTCCGAAGCGCCGCTTTTGCCGAAAGACGCCGGGAAGCGGCACTTGCTTTCGGCCAGCTGCGGAGCTCCGTATTCTGCCTCTCTAGTCGCCTACATCTTAGCGCAAAGCTTTTCCGCTCCAGTTCTCAAGGAGAAAGTGTCCCAGCACTGCTCACTTAGCCCGACCTTGCCAGGAAATAGGATTTGCTGCACATTCCAAGGACACTGCATTTTCCTGGGCAAGCTGCAACCTGCTGGCAGATGGCCGTGCTCTCTGCCCACTCCTGCCCAGCTCTGAGTAGTAGCGGGCACGTTGCAGCCTGGCGAAGGCAAGAAACCTGGAGAGCTGTCACAGAGCAGAAGGGCAGCTGAGATGCTGAAAAGCAGCAAAGCTGAACTGCCTGCCTCAACTTCAGCAGAGTGTAATTGACTGAAGGCGAAAAACCAAGCAGCAGAGCAGCGGGCTTCTGTGCGCACTGAAGGCAATTGCTAGAATCCAGCAGCTGCTCCTCGCCAAGCACAGTCAACTGCCTGTGTTCTTGCTTCTTGACCAACTCACAGTTGCCCTTCTTCTCAGCAGCTGCCACCGTGTTCTCTGCATCTCGGAGCCTCTGGGGAGCAGCAAGAATTTCCAAGGTGGGATGTAGTAGGACTACGTCAAAACCCTGGAAAATTGTCCTGGAACACCTTCCACTCGCATGCCAAGAGTGAATTCAACAGGCTTGGAGAGCGGCAGCCACCGTCCTGCAGCAGTCTGCGAGCTTCGCACACAAGCCGGCTTCTTCGCGGCTTCGTTCTTCGCCTATGCAAGCTACCGCGATCTCCGGCTGCCGGAGGCGAAGAAGCGGCAACTTCACGCACAGATGACTGGAGCGGCAGCGGTGCGCTCCGAAGCGCCGCTTTTGCCGAAAGACGCCGGGAAGCGGCACTTGCTTTCGGCCAGCTGCGGAGCTGCGTATTCTGCCTCTCTAGTCGCCTACATCTTAGCGCAAAGCTTTTCCGCTCCAGTTCTCAAGGAGAAAGTGTCCCAGCACTGCTCACTTAGCCCGACCTTGCCAGGAAATGAGATTTGCTGCACATTCCAAGGACACTGCATTTTCCTGGGCAAGCTGCAACCTGCTGGCAAATGGCCGTGCTCTCTGCCCACTCCTGCCCAGCTCTGGGTAGTAGCGGGCACGTTGCAGCCTGGCGAAGGCAAGAAACCTGGAGAGCTGTCTCAGAGCAGAAGGGCAGCTGAGATGCTGAAAAGCAGCAAAGCTGAACTGCCTGCCTCAACTTCAGCAGTGTGTAATTGACTGAAGGCGAAAAACCAAGCAGCAGAGCAGCGGGCTTCTGTGCGCACTGAAGGCAATTGCTAGAATCCAGCAGCTGCTCCTAGCCAAGCACAGTCAACTGCCTGTGTTCTTGCTTCTTGACCAACTCACAGTTGCCCTTCTTCTCAGCAGCTGCCACCGTGTTCTCTGCATCTCGGAGCCTCAGGGGAGCAACAAGAATTTCCAAGGTGGGATGCATGAAAACTAAAATAAAAACTCAGGAAGTTTGTCCTGGAACACCTTCTATTGGCATGCCAAGAGTGAATTCAACAGGCAGGAGAGCGGCAGCCACCGTCCTGCAGCTGTCTGCGAGCTTCGCACACAAGCCGGCTTCTTCGCGGCTTCGTTCTTCGCCTCTTGCAAGCTACCGCGATCTCCGGCTGCCGGAGGCCAAGAAGCGGCAACTTCGCGCACAGATGACTGGAGCGGCAGCGGTGCGCTCCGAAGCGCCGCTTTTGCCGAAAGACGCCGGGAAGCGGCACTTGCTTTCGGCCAGCTGCGGAGCTGCGTATTCTGCCTCTCTAGTCGCCTACATCTTAGCGAAAAGCTTTTCCGCTCCAGTTCTCAAGGAGAAAGTGTCCCAGCACTGCTCACTTAGCCCGACCTTGCCAGGAAATAGGATTTGCTGCACATTCCAAGGACACTGCATTTTCCTGGGCAAGCTGCAACCTGCTGGCAGATAGCCGTGCTCTCTGCCCACTCCTGCCCAGTTCTTGGTACTAGCGGGCACGTTGCAGCCTGGCGAAGGCAAGAAACCTGGAGAGCTGTCACAGAGCAGAAGGGCAGCTGAGATGCTGAAAAGCAGCAAAGCTGAACTGCCTGCCTCAGCTTCAGCAGTGTGTAATTGACTGAAGGCGAAAAACCAAGCAGCAGAGCAGCGGGCTTCTGTGCGCACTGAAGGCAATTGCAAGAATCCAGCAGCTGCTCCTCGCCAAGCACAGTTAACTGCCTGTGTTCTTGCTTCTTGACCAACTCACAGTTGCCCTTCTTCTCAGCAGCTGCCACCGTGTTCTCTGCATCTCGGAGCCTCTGGGGAGCAACAAGAATTTCCAAGGTGGGATGCATGAAAACTAAAATAAAAACTCAGGAAGGTTGTCCTGGAACACCTCCCATTGGCATGCCAAGAGTGAATTCAACAGGCAGGAGAGCGGCAGCCACCGTCCTGCAGCAGTCTGCGAGCTTCGCACACAAGCCGGCTTCTTCGCCTGCTTCGTTCTTCGCCTCTTGCAAGCTACCGCGATCTCCGGCTGCCGGAGGCGAAGAAGCGGCAACTTCGCGCACAGATGACTGGAGCGGCAGCGGTGCGCTCCGAAGCGCCGCTTTTGCCGAAAGACGCCGGGAAGCGGCACTTGCTTTCGGCCAGCTGCGGAGCTGCGTATTCTGCCTCTCTAGTCGCCTACATCTTAGCGAAAAGCTTTTCCGCTCCAGTTCTCAAGGAGAAAGTGTACCAGCACTGCTCACTTAGCCCGACCTTGCCAGGAAATGAGATTTGCTGCACATTCCAAGGACACTGCATTTTCCTGGGCAAGCTGCAACCTGCTGGCAAATGGCCGTGCTCTCTGCCCACTCCTGCCCAGCTCTGGGTAGTAGCGGGCACGTTGCAGCCTGGCGAAGGCAAGAAACCTGGAGAGCTGTCACAGAGCAGAAGGGCAGCTGAGATGCTGAAAAGCAGCAAAGCTGAACTGCCTGCCTCAACTTCAGCAGTGTGTAATTGACTGCAGGCGAAACACGAAGCAGCAGAGCAGCGGGCTTCTGTGCGCACTGAAGGCAATTGCAAGAATCCAGCAGCTGCTCCTCGCCAAGCACAGTCAACTGCCTGTGTTCTTGCTTCTTGACCAACTCACAGTTGCCCTTCTTCTCAGCAGCTGCCACCGTGTTCTCTGCATCTCGGAGCCTCTGGGGAGCAACAAGAATTTCCAAGGTGGGATGCATGAAAACTAAAATAAAAACTCAGGAAGTTTGTCCTGGAACACCTTCTATTGGCATGCCAAGAGTGAATTCAAGAGGCAGGAGAGCGGCAGCCACCGTCCTGCAGCTGTCTGCGAGCTTCGCACACAAGCCGGCTTCTTCGCGGCTTCGTTCTTCGCCTCTTGCAAGCTACCGCGATCTCCGGCTGCCGGAGGCGAAGAAGCGGCTACTTCGCGCACAGATGACTGGAGCGGCAGCGGTGCGCTCCGAAGCGCCGCTTTTGCCGAAAGACGCCGGGAAGCGGCACTTGCTTTCGGCCAGCTGCGGAGCTCCGTATTCTGCCTCTCTAGTCGCCTACATCTTAGCGCAAAGCTTTTCCGCTCCAGTTCTCAAGGAGAAAGTGTCCCTGCACTGCTCACTTAGCCCGACCTTGCCAGGAAATAGGATTTGCTGCACATTCCAAGGACACTGCATTTTCCTGGGCAAGCTGCAACCTGCTGGCAGATGGCCGTGCTCTCTGCCCACTCCTGCCCAGTTCTTGGTACTAGCGGGCACGTTGCAGCCTGGCGAAGGCAAGAAACCTCTGAAACGATACGCGGAAGAAATCAATAGACTCCATAACCTGGGGTAGTTATGAAGTGGGTACGTATGTCAGCGCCCGGCACAAGTGAGATAGCTCTCCAAAACTTGTGCCCCGAGCCTCAGTCTGACCCACACTTTTATTCTTAAAGGCGTTCCATATGCAATACATTGCACAACATTTTCATGCATATTCCACCCCTGGCCCCGCCTGTCCTCGCTTCTCATGCGAAGTAAGTCCACGCCCTTCTGGGCATGCCTGGTTTGCTGTGGTGGTCGTACGGGGGTCTCTTGGTGGTCCTGAGGCTGAAGATTGTGGTCTTCCTCATGATTGAACTTTTGAACTTTTCCTCTCTGCGCGTGCGCTTTTGGTCCTTTGGTGCTTATCTGAGTACGTCTGTCAGTCTTGATAGGCTTGGAGACAGAGGAGCTTCTTTATCTGGGTTCTTTCCTTCTTCTGGTATTGTTCTCTATGCAAGAAGCTTCAGAAATTTGCATTTTCCTATGCCCTTTGTACTAGGCAGAGGTTTCTTAAGTAAAAGGTTGAAAATTCAACAGATAACTCTACAAGCTAAATTAGAAATGCTTCATTCATTTTGTTAACCTAACTCTAAAAATCTCTGCTTCAGTCCCCCCTTTTCTTAAAATAGATTAAATTCTTTTACTACAGGGGTCTTGATTTAAATTCTGATCTACTATCATGACCGTCCTCTTTCAGTAAGATTCTATGAGTTCTAGAGAGTGATGTCAGACTGGCCATGTGTTTTAACATCCTCGAATTCTACATGAGTGTTAAAGTAGACATCATTAAACTTACAGTAACTAAAATTAATAGGATTATAATTGGGTGACATAAAGTCTTCTAAACAGTGTATTTCACTAGTTATGACTTGTGTTTATTAGCTAGTGATTGGTGCTGGATACACCAAGTTAAGAGACTTAACATACAGGAGGTTAGTGACATGTCTTGGGTAGACATTCTCTTTCGCACCCCATATGGTTTTTCATAAAGCAATTCAAAGTGGTTTAGCTTTTCTTTAGTCTTGGGTTTGGTTCGGATCTGCAGTAGTGCTAATGGGAGGGATTGAGTCCATGACAAATTAGCTTCTTGTCCCAATTGTACAATTTGTTGTTTGATCAAATGATTCATTTTTTTTACCTGACCACTTGACTGTGGGTTATATGGGGTGCGAAGTTCTCAGTCTATGTTCAAGTATTGGCTAACTTGTTGCACGAATTTTACAATAAAATGTGGTCCTCTATTTGAGGAGATTGTGGCCAGGACTCTAAAGCGTGGTATGTTTTCTTGTACCAATACCTTAGTTACTTCTTGAGCTTTAGAAGTCCTGGTGGGGAATGCTTCTGGCCATCCTGAAAAGGTATCTGTTAGCACCAGGAAAAACTTATACCCCCCTTTTCTTGGCAATTCTGTACAATCAATCTGCCATTGCTGCTCCGGCCCATGACCCTTCCGAATCTGGCTAAGCTTTGGTTTGGGAGTATTTTTGGGGTTGGTTTGGAGGCAAAGGTCACATTGTCGAGTTGTAAATGTCTAGTTATGCTAGAGCATCAATACCCCAATGGTTTTCTGGTGTTCTTCCTTTATTAGGGACCATCATAAATAGGAGGGTAGAACTAATTTTCCTTCTATGGTGGCCCATCCCTCTTGGTTATAGTCTCCTTTTTGCTCATAGATTAATTTTTTTTCTGGTTTGTTGTATCTTGGCTTACCTTTAGGGGAAATTTGCCCGTCTTGCTGCTTCTTTTGCTTCCCTATCTGCCAGCTCGTTTCCTTCTTCCAATTCGCAGTTGATCTTCTGATGTGCCTTAATGTGCATGATCGCTACTTTCTCTGGCAACTGGACTGCTGCTAGAAGTCGCAGTACTTCTGATGCATCTTTAATATTTTTCCCTTGAGACTTCAGCAGTCCTCTCTCTTTCTAAATGGCTCTGTGAGCATGCACTACTCCAAATGCATACTTCGAGTCCGTGTATATGTTTATTTCTTTCCCTCTTGCCAATTCTAGGGCCCGAGTTAGAGCAATTATCTCGGCCTTCTGTGCAGAGGTATTTGTTGGCAGGGGCCCAGATGATATTACTTCCTTGCACGTTGGAACTGCCTAGCCGGCGTGCCGTTTTCCACTGATGATATAACTGCTTCCATCAGTAAACGAGACTTCTGCATTCTCGAGAGGGGTGTCCTTCGAGTCAGGGCAGCTGGAGTAGGTGGCTTCAATGGTCTCCAGGCAGTCATGTTCCACTGGTTCCCCTTGGTTTCTACTGAGGAAGGAGGCTGGATTGACAATGTTAGCCACTACTATCTCTACATCATCTTGCTCCGCTATGATAGCTTGGTATCTCAGGAGCCGTTGTGGGGAAAGCCAATGCCCACCTTTTACCTCTAGCACTGCAGACACTGTGTGAGACACTAGCACAGTTCTTTTCTGGCCTAGGGTGAATTTGTGTGCCTCTTGGATGTTCAGGATGACTGCTGCAACAGCTCTGAGGCACCCAGGCCACCCTTTAGCTGCTGTATCCAATTGCTTAGAGAAGTAAGCCACTGCTCTCCGATATGGGCCCAGGTCCTGTGCTAGTATTCCTAAGGCGATTCCTTGCTTCTCATGGGAGAATAAAAGGAAAGGCTTACTCACGTCCGGCAATCTCAGGGCTGGAGCTGACATGAGGGCTTTTTTCAGCTGGTTGAAAGCTTGCGTAGCTTCCTTTGTCTCTTGGATGTTCCTGCTTTCAATTGCAATCAGTTCATAGAAGGGCTTAACAAACAGTCCATAGTTATAGATCCATAACCTGCACCACCCTGTCATCCTCAGGAAAGTTCGTAGTTCCTTTACCGTCTGAGGTTTTGGGGTCTGGCATATTGCCTCCTTCCGGCTTTGGCCCAAGGTACGTTGTCTAGCACTGACTTCCTAACCCAGATAAGTTACTTTCTGTTTTACTACTTGGGCTTTTTTCTTTGATACTCGGTACCCTTGGAGCCCCAAAAAGTTCAAGAGGCTTATCGTCCAGGCCGTGCATGCTTCCCTTGTCCGTGTGGCTATCAGGATGTCATCTACGTACTCTAGCAACTTCCCTTCCTCTGGAGGGGCTTCTCAGGTCTCTAATTCTTTTGCAAGTTGTTCTCCAAACAAAGTGGGTGAGTTTTTGAATCCTTGTGGGAGTCTGGTCCATGTCAGTTGAGTTCTTGGCCCGCTCTTAGGATTTTCCCATTCAAATGCAAAAATTTTCTGGCTTCGTGGATAGGAAGGCAAAAGAAGGCATCTTTTCAATCTAAAACGGTAAACCAAGTTAGCTCGGGGGTTAAGCAAGTTAATAACGTGTAGGGATTGGCCACCACAGGATACAGATCCTCAGTGACCTTGTTTATGGCCCGCAGATCCTGTACTAACCGGTATGACCCATCAGGTTTACCAACTGGTAGGATAGGGGTATTAACACTTACATAACATAAGTTGGAACAAGGTATTATAGACAATATCATGGTCATCAATGGAAGCAATATTTGATGGAACTTTTTCAGTTCTGAGGGTTCGTAACTTGTGTTTGTCGGTGACAGCAGGGAAGCACAGTGAGGCTGCTTAACAGGGCAGGATGCATACATATACTTTCCTTCGTCTACATTCACTTAACTTTATTTTACTTACTCTTACACATAACAAAACAACCACAACAACAAGGTACCTTTTCTTTTTCAACACACCTATTACACTTGTAGGTGTCCCTGGCTAGTCCCAGTGTTCTTGGATACCCCTCAATCTAGCTGTGTGGTTCCCAACTCTAGATCCTGTCAGACTTCTCTTCAAACTGGCAAAATTTTTACTCAATCTTGGCTGCTCTCAACAACCCAGCAAACTTAATTCTGGGTGCTCTTGGAATGTTAATCCCTCAACCCAGCAGGTTTGACTTAACCCTGGATGCTCTTGGAACATTAATCCCTCAATCCAGCAGGTTTGAATCAACCCTGGATGCTCTTGGAACATTAATCCCTCAATCCAGCAGGTTTGAATCAACCCTGGATGCTCTTGGAATATTAATCCCTCAATCCAGCAGGTTTGATCTTGGATGTTCTCGGGCATTCTTATCCCTCAATCCAGCAGAATTTTTAGGGGCCCCTCCTACACATTTTACCTTTTATTTTTCCCCAATAGATTATGCCAAGAAAACCCTCTTTTTACCTTTTAATTCATTTTTTTTTCTAATAAATTACATTTTACTCCCCCCCCCCCCCCCAAGGGGTCCCACTCTTTCTCTGGGACCCAGTCCCAGGGGGGTTCTCTCACTCTTTTTATTACTCGCTTCGTCTCTTTACTGGCCGCTTTTCTCGCGAAAAAGACGGAAACGCAGCATGGGAGACTGCCGCTCTCGCTTAGCAGGCCTGGGGTAACCAGCCCGCCTCTGTCATGATCCGCTTCTTGCGGGGTGTCGTGATGGTTCTTTTCACCCATCCCAAAAGTGCAACAAAGGCAAACAACAAGGGACTATCAGTTAATCACAACAAATGCACCTTTAGTAGGGGCCAAAACAGTAAACGCGATAGTGGGGATCTGAAAGGAGATAAAAGGTTAGAGAGAGAACAGGGATATGGGAATAGCTACCAACACAGGCGAGATCCTCAGTGCTCCGGACGATGGGGATCCGTCTCTCTTGTCGGGGGAGTCTTCAAAGTTCTGGTCGACTCGGGGCTCCAATTATAGTCCACAGAGGAGAGAGGGGGGGAACAAGTGTAATAATGAAAGTCCATTGTAATCGCCCCGAGGGAACAGGTGAGTCCACAGAAACCACCAAAGCAAGACGAATCCAATGAAGAATAAGTCCATTTGAATCACTGAAGGGAAACAGGTCATGTCATTAGTGGTCAGACCACCAATTTCCCCTCCTCCCTATAGCAGGGGTCTCAGTCTCAGTCCTTGGGAGGAGGGTTCTCATTCTTTCTTTGTCACAGTGGTAACGAGGCAGATGAGGGGTCTTCAGTGAAGGACCGCGAGAGTCACCCCAAAAGTTCATTGGGCTTAAGAACGGAGATTAGAAGCAGGCCGCGCATCAGGCTGTCCCGTGCTGGCTCCATGTCAGGTCTTTGCCAAGTCCTTGCCAACTCCTTGCCAAGTTCTTACCAGGCCTAGTTGGGAACAGCCAGCATGACGGTTCAGTGGTCCCACCTGTGCTGTGTCCTGTTCTAAGCCGGAACTACAGTGGGGGAAGGGATTCTTTCTTGTGGCAATCGGAAGGCAGAATGGAAAATGAGGGGCTTCTGACGGGCTCTTACACCACCCCGTGACTGACGATTGCCCTCGAAAGATCTTCATCAGCAGGATTCCATGGTGTCGTCGTGCAGTCTTCAGGACTCGTCAAGTGTTGGCAGCAGGTCCCAGGGAAAAGAGAAGAGGAAAAGGGAAAGAAAGAGAAAACGGGAAAACTAAAACAATCACAACATATTAGTAATCACAACAAATTATAATTAAACAATAAGCAAAATACAATTAGTAAATCAATAATAGTTATTTAAATAATAATCAATATGAATCAATTAAACAATAAATTGATCAAATAATAAACCAGTATCATCAATATTAAACAGTAAAGTAATAAACCTAGTATAATCGATATTACTCAGTACAATTTTATAAACAATAAACAAAAATAATTAAAACAGCGATTAGAACAAATCATAAAAGAAAATGATGTAAAACATATCTTCTAACCTTATCATCTTCTTGTGTCTACTGTCCTGGGAACATCTCTAGTGTAAAGGATGTCGGCCAAGTGGTGTGCATTAATTATAGATGTTAATTTTGTTCATCGTTTCATCATTCTCCAATTTACAATAAGCAAGATTACTGATAAAACAAAACCAATCATAACTAAAATCAGAAGAACAACAATGGGATGACACAATTTCATCAGGATACCGGTGGCGGTGGGTGACCACCCGAAAAGGGTATCCCACCACTTGTGCTCGGCATCACTTTTCACCCTTTCTACAACACGATGTATTTCTTGCACATGATGATGAACAGTTACCAGAGTTTTCTGCCCATTCCCCTTGATTTTTCCTAGGATCTCTATTAGATCTTGATGAAGTAATAATTGCTTGACCAGAGAAAGGTTCATCCCAATGGGAGTAGGCAGTAGCTTGTGAATCAACGTGAGATTGGATTCTAAAAGTTCATGTGAAGTAACTGGAGCTACAAAAGAAAAATCACATCCTGCAATTTTAGTAAAGTTGCAAGCACAAAAATTTGAATGATTTTTAGTAGCTACTACTGTACTTTCTATAAACACAGTATCCCAAGCGGTTCTGAAGCAGGCACACCCATTGTCTGTAGATACAAGGACTGTTTCAGAAGTCTCGTTAGGATGAATATCAAAATGACAGCTATTTTGTTCTGTCTCCAGACAAATATCTTGAGCTACAATTGCATTACCTTCACAGATAAACCCTAGTTGTTCTCAGATGGTACAGGACTCTAAATTGACAGTTTGCCATTTGTCATCAATTTGACGGGCCCATTCTCTATGTTCAGAAGGATAGAAAGTGGGTCCATCATGATTTAATCCTAGTGCAATGATAGGGAATATCAAATGCACCCAGGCATTTCTTATGGTCAACGCAAATGCTGTGGCTGTGTTTGTGTTAGGGTCATAGGTAAAATTCACTAAATTCCACCAGGATTGGAAATCTCTTTCAAAGTCAGTGGCACTGTCCCAGACTATTTTCCTCATTTCAGTGGGAAAAGTGCCTTCTTCACCTTCTCTTATAATTGAGGCAGCAACTGACTGCATCCATCATTGAGCCTGGATACGGCTAAGAGCTAAGGAAACGTTGCTTTGTGCGGCATTAAGTGCATCAATGATCAATTTGCTATTATTTACATTTATCTTTTCCCAATTTGCTAGAATGTTTGATAGCAACCACTGATGTGTTCCCAAGGCTGATAAGGACGATTGCAGTGGTTGTTGTATTTTGGTTAAATCTTTAGTTGTGGAAGCCAATTTATTCATTCATACTTCTGAATCAATACTATTTAGGATTCCCAATCCTGTTCCCACAAGACCAGTTATGTCTCTTGGCACGCGGTTTTTAGGAGGCTTCCACTGTCGCAGCCAGGTTGTCCAAGCCTGAAAAGAGGTCTGCAAAAAGGGTGAACAAGCTGGTTGTATTTCTCAGATATTGTTTTGCATCAGCAATTTGACTTGTTTAAGAGACCATAACAGATTAAACAATATCTGTTGTTGGCCAGTTTTCCTGATTCTACATGGTCCAATTTCAAAAATTTTCGGGCTAAGTGTAACCAGTGGTTGGGTGGTAGGTGTCACAACATTAACATCAAGTCCTACTCCAGTATTTGAATCAATACTTTCAACTTAAAAAACAAAAACAAAAACAAAAACAAAACAAAACAAAAAAAAGTGCTTCAGTATTTTTGGACCAAAACCAAACTACTTCTACAGTTTGTGTTCATGTGAAATTGTGCCAACAATCCTGTATGCTTGGCTGCGTACAAACCTTTTTGTGCTTCAAGAGATCCTTTCACTTTTTCTGCATGCTACCACAATTAGTTCAGACCACGGTCACTCAGCTGCTTTCTGGCCATGGGGTTGCGGTAGGATGCAGAAAAGTATTACCAGTTTTATCATGGATTAGGTGGTCTTCATGTCCCTCGGAGTTCTTCTGAGAAAGTAAACACAACAGAATTCTGCCGCCGAGAGGCAGAAAAGTTAGAATGATGGAATTATCCAGCATGTATTTGTCCAATGCTCTTTCCCTAGAGCACCAGAGGATTCCCATGCATATTTCTTCAGAGGGGGTTTTAGCACAAGTGCTACTAGTCCTATAGTAAGAGAGGTCCACCAGAACAGGTTGGCCAGGGTCATGAGCTGCATTATTAGGATCATTTGGTACAGAGCATAGGAGTCAGTGTAGATGCAGACCAAAGAGGAATTCTGTGCTTCTCGTTGAAAAATACTCCAGACAGCTATCAGCTCCCCACTGTGTGTACTACCTTCTCCCTCTGTAATCATTTGCTCACCAGAGGAAAAGTGGAGGGCTTCTGCCCTAGATTTCCATCCTTTTCCTTCCCCTTTAGCAAAAGCATCAGTAAACCAAGAGTTTGCTGATTGTTCGGGGCAGAAAGGAGGGGTTACTTTGATTACAGAGGCAGGTTTGTCCAAGCTCTCCGTTTCTTGGATTGCTAAAGTTTTTACAGCTCCTTCTGTCATTGAGAAGAAGTTACAGTAATGTTCAACCTGAGCATACCACTTTCTCACTGAGGCCCTCTGGGCCACCCCGTCAGGAGGGGGACTCCCACTAGTGACTGTCTTAATAACCTTGAAGGGGCCTCTCAATACAATTGGTTGTTTTTGTGCAATTTTTTCTACTTCTAGGAAAGCTAAGATAACCATCAACAATCCTTTTTCCCAGGTAGTGTATCTTTTCTCAGCATCTTTGGAACCACGGGAATCAAAACCAACAGGTCTTGTCGGAGCCTCAGGACCCCGCTGCCATATGTGTACTGACAGCCCTGAGGAGGCAAATGCCCATTCCACCTGGAAAGGATCTGTAGGATGGATAGGGCCCAGTGCTTGATGAGCTGTTGCTTCAAAAATCAGCAATTGCAATGCTGACTCCTGAGAAAGACTCCAATCCCATTTCACCCCTTTCCTCAACAAGTCATAAAGGGGAACAAATGGGTCGTTCCAGTGACTAGGAAATCTGTCTGGTCTTTCTACAGGAGATACAGCTGCTATCGTTTTTGGAAGGAGAATTGCTGTAGGTTTGAGTGATTCTGGAAGCCCACAAATTCAAGGGGTCATTATCTTGGGCTTCACAGGTAATTGCATCAGGGATTCAAAGCCAGGAATTCATTTCTTTTTGTGAGTCATTTGCAGGCAAGCAGCTTTGTGCACATTTTCCAAGAGCTGGTCGGGGGTACTAATTCTAGCTATGGGATCTCCCCTTTCCAAGGGGCTTGTTCCCCCGGCCCAAAAAGCTGCACGCTGTGTCAGGGACCATGTGTCACCTTTCTCTCCTGTTGTTAAGAAGACACCATGTCCCCAATACCCACTGGCTTCCTGTTCAGTGAATTGAATTTGATCACCACCAGTGAGGGACACCCGGAAAACATATTCTGTTTCTGATTCATGTGGAGGCTGTCCGTATTCCCTTTTAAGCTTAGCTAGCTCGGTGGCCGTGTTTAGTTGTGATGGTATGCGTTTGGTTGTGATGTGAGGTTCCAGATCATCATCACTGAGATAGTTCTACTCTGTTTTAATCAAGGGTCTCAAGTGATGGCAGCAATGTTCCCCACAATTACTTGCTGCTTCAAGTTCTTGATGAGGATAGATTTGTTTAATGTGAGGAGTTTCCTTCTCCTCAAGCTCTGTAGAGGAATCAGCATGATGGGATTTGTTAATATGTTCCTCTGTTAAGGCAGCTCGCAATGCATAGATCACATTTTTTTGCTTCATAGAACTGTTTTTGCAAAATTTCAACTAGATTTTGAAGGGAGTCTATTATAGCATGTTCCTCACTTCTTCGCTGGAAGCCATTTTCTATAGCTGCCATAAGACAAGCTCCCAAAACTGAGCAGAAGATAGTTTTATTTTTGCCCAGTTTGAATTTTGTTTCATGTTGTAATGAACACACTCTATCAATAACATTTTCTAAGTTCAACCAATTACTCTGTGCCCATTTTTCTCCTTCTGTAGAAGGTTTGGCATTGTGTTTGGCTAGTAGTGCATAAAATTCAGCTTTAATTTCAAGGCTAAGATTGTCACTCATTTTGTGAAGGGACCAAAACCACGACAGGGAGCTACAAACTTAAGTTCCACAAAACTACACAGCCCTCGCTGTGTCGCCCTTCGCTTCCCTGGCTGGGTGAAAGGACAATCATCTGCCTGGGAGGCTCTGCTTAGTTGCTTCAAGTTGTCCCTTCCTTCCCAGACCACATACACACAACAACAACAAAACAACAGTGTCCCGCCCTTTGCACTAAGGGATCCTTTATGAATTGCCAAAGACAGTATGGGTGCCTTTTCAGCTGCAACCCTTCTGTCTAGACAGAAATCCTGTCCGTGACGCCAATTTTAATGTCACGATCCGTTTCTTGCGGGGTGTCGTGATGGTTCTTTTCACCCATCCCAAAAGTGCAACAAAGGCAAACAACAAGGGACTATCAGTTAATCACAACAAATGCACCTTTAGTAGGGGCCAAAACAGTAAACGCGATAGTGGGGATCTGAAAGGAGATAAAAGGTTAGAGAGAGAACAGGGATATGGGAATAGCTACCAACACAGGCGAGATCCTCAGTGCTCCGGACGATGGGGATCCGTCTGTCGTGTCGGGGGAGTCTTCGAAGTTCTGGTCGACTCGGGGCTCCAATTATAGTCCACAGAGGAGAGAGGGGGGGAACAAGTGTAATAATGAAAGTCCATTGTAATCGCCCCGAGGGAACGGGTGAGTCCACAGAAACCACCAAAGCAAGACGAATCCAATGAAGAATAAGTCCATTTGAATCACTGAAGGGAAACAGGTCATGTCATTAGTGGTCAGACCACCAATTTCCCCTCCTCCCTATAGCAGGGGTCTCAGTCTCAGTCCTTGGGAGGAGGGTTCTCATTCTTTCTTTGTCACAGTGGTAACGAGGCAGATGAGGGGTCTTCAGTGAAGGACCGCGAGAGTCACCCCAAAAGTTCATTGGGCTTAAGAACGGAGATTAGAAGCAGGCCGCGCATCAGGCTGTCCCGTGCTGGCTCCATGTCAGGTCTTTGCCAAGTCCTTGCCAACTCCTTGCCAAGTTCTTACCAGGCCTTGTTGGGAACAGCCAGCATGACGGTTCAGTGGTCCCACCTGTGCTGTGTCCTGTTCTAAGCCGGAACTACAGTGGGGGAAGGGATTCTTTCTTGTGGCAATCGGAAGGCAGAATGGAAAATGAAGGGCTTCTGACGGGCTCTTACAGCCTCGCATTCACACACATTCATCCCCCCTTTATTCGCCCTGTAATGCAAAGGATCTCCCACTTGCCGAGCCGTGGGGGCTTTTAGCCGCTCGGCACGAAGCTCGGGTAGCTGGTACATCTGAGGGTCCACCAGAAGAACGGGAGGGACACTCGGGCTGCTGAAATCCTGCTCGTTGATTGAAGGGTCGCAGAAGGGGCAAACAGGGAGACAACGAAGCAGTAGAGAGGCAGATTCCGAGAGCCCCGAAGGGCGGGCTGAGGATTCTTTTACTGCGTAGGGGTAGGAGGGTTTAGCATTCGAGGGTACAATCGGGAGAAGGCTAAAGGGAGGGGAAATATAACATTAACCAGTGGGGAAAAGGGAAAGGAGTGTTCTTGGTGGAAGAACCGTGGAACAGAGAAGATTCGAGGCTAAGGGGCAGACTTGAACAACAACTGACAGGACAGGGGGAGGGTACAATTCTCTTACGAAAGGGGGTGGAGAACTCATACAACTGCTGTTTCCCATGGCAACCCTAGACTGCCTTCCCCAACCCCTCCCCCTGCACCAGTGACAGCTTTTAACACTGAAGGGCAGTGCTATTGTATAACAAACACTTAATTCTTAGCCCAGCCGGGCTCGCTGGCTACTTTTGCAAGCTTTTTACCAACTAGCGATGCTTGTAAGCGGTGCTTGTAACTCCTAGCTTGTACCACGCTCCCACTAGCTGCGCTATCAGCTAGCGGCGTTCAAAGCAGCTCCTCAAACCGCGGCTTCTGCCCGCGCGCCCGCAGCGCTATCAGCTGGGCCGCGCCTAAAGCACCTTTGCAAGCCCCGACTGAAACGATACGCGGAAGAAATCAATAGACTCCATAACCTGGGGTAGTTATGAAGTGGGTACGTATGTCAGCGCCCGGCACAAGTGAGATAGCTCTCCAAAACTTGTGCCCCGAGCCTCAGTCTGACCCACACTTTTATTCTTAAAGGCGTTCCATATGCAATACATTGCACAACATTTTCATGCATATTCCACCCCTGGCCCCGCCTGTCCTCGCTTCTCATGCGAAGTAAGTCCACGCCCTTCTGGGCATGCCTGGTTTGCTGTGGTGGTCGTACGGGGGTCTCTTGGTGGTCCTGAGGCTGAAGATTGTGGTCTTCCTCATGATTGAACTTTTGAACTTTTCCTCAGTGCGCGTGCGCTTTTGGTCCTTTGGTGCTTATCTGAGTACGTCTGTCAGTCTTGATAGGCTTGGAGACAGAGGAGCTTCTTTATTTTAATTCAGAAGGAAAGGGTTCTTTCCTTCTTCTGGTATTGTTCTTCATGCAAGAAGCTTCAGAAATTTGCATTTTCCTTTGCCCTTTGTATTAGGCAGAGGTTTCTTAAGCAAAAGGTTGAAAATTCAACACATAACTCTACAAGCTAAATTAGAAATGCTTAATTCATTTTGTTAACCTAACTCTAAAAATCTCTATTTCACCTCGGGAGCTGTCACAGAGCAGAAAGCAGCTGAGATGCTGAAAAGCAGCAAAGCTGAACTGCCTGCCTCAGCTTCAGCAATGTGCAATTGACTGAAGGCGAAACACGAAGCAGCAGAGCAGCGGGCTTCTGTGCGCACTGAAGGCAATTGCAAGAATCCAGCAGTTGCTCCTTGCCAAGCACAGGCAGCTGCCTGTGTTCTTGCTTCTTGACCAACTCACAGTTGCCCTTCTTCTCAGCAGCTGCCACCGTGTTCTCTGCATCTCGGAGCCTCAGGGGAGCAACAAGAATTTCCAAGGTGGGATGCATGAAAACTAAAATAAAAACTCAGGAAGGTTGTCCTGGAACACCTTCTATTGGCATGCCAAGAGTGAATTCAACAGGCAGGAGAGCGGCAGCCACCGTCCTGCAGCAGTCTGCGAGCTTCGCACACAAGCCGGCTTCTTCGCGGCTTCGTTCTTCGCCTCTTGCAAGCTACCGCGATCTCCGGCTGCCGGAGGCGAAGAAGCGGCAACTTCGCGCACAGATCACTGGAGCGGCAGCGGTGCGCTCCGAAGCGCCGCTTTTGCCGAAAGACGCCGGGAAGCGGCACTTGCTTTCGGCCAGCTGCGGAGCTCCGTATTCTGCCTCTCTAGTCGCCTACATCTTAGCGCAAAGCTTTTCCGCTCCAGTTCTCAAGGAGAAAGTGTCCCAGCACTGCTCACTTAGCCCGACCTTGCCAGGAAATAAGATTTGCTGCACATTCCAAGGACACTGCATTTTCCTGGGCAAGCTGCAACCTGCTGGCAGATGGCCGTGCTCTCTGCCCACTCCTGCCCAGCTCTGAGTAGTAGCGGGCACGTTGCAGCCTGGCGAAGGCAAGAAACCTGGAGAGCTGTCACAGAGCAGAAGGGCAGCTGAGATGCTGAAAAGCAGCAAAGCTGAACTGCCTGCCTCAACTTCAGCAGAGTGTAATTGACTGAAGGCGAAAAACCAAGCAGCAGAGCAGCGGGCTTCTGTGCGCACTGAAGGCAATTGCTAGAATCCAGCAGCTGCTCCTCGCCAAGCACAGTCAACTGCCTGTGTTCTTGCTTCTTGACCAACTCACAGTTGCCCTTCTTCTCAGCAGCTGCCACCGTGTTCTCTGCATCTCGGAGCCTCTGGGGAGCAGCAAGAATTTCCAAGGTGGGATGTAGTAGGACTACGTCAAAACCCTGGAAAATTGTCCTGGAACACCTTCCACTCGCATGCCAAGAGTGAATTCAACAGGCTTGGAGAGCGGCAGCCACCGTCCTGCAGCTGTCTGCGAGCTTCGCACACAAGCCGGCTTCTTCGCGGCTTCGTTCTTCGCCTATGCAAGCTACCGCGATCTCCGGCTGCCGGAGGCGAAGAAGCGGCAACTTCGCGCACAGATGACTGGAGCGGCAGCGGTGCGCTCCGAAGCGCCGCTTTTGCCGAAAGACGCCGGGAAGCGGCACTTGCTTTCGGCCAGCTGCGGAGCTGCGTATTCTGCCTCTCTAGTCGCCTACATCTTAGCGCAAAGCTTTTCCGCTCCAGTTCTCAAGGAGAAAGTGTCCCAGCACTGCTCACTTAGCCCGACCTTGCCAGGAAATGAGATTTGCTGCACATTCCAAGGACACTGCATTTTCCTGGGCAAGCTGCAACCTGCTGGCAAATGGCCGTGCTCTCTGCCCACTCCTGCCCAGCTCTGGGTAGTAGCGGGCACGTTGCAGCCTGGCGAAGGCAAGAAACCTGGAGAGCTGTCACAGAGCAGAAGGGCAGCTGAGATGCTGAAAAGCAGCAAAGCTGAACTGCCTGCCTCAGCTTCAGCAGTGTGTAATTGACTGAAGGCGAAAAACCAAGCAGCAGAGCAGCGGGCTTCTGTGCGCACTGAAGGCAATTGCTAGAATCCAGCAGCTGCTCCTAGCCAAGCACAGTCAACTGCCTGTGTTCTTGCTTCTTGACCAACTCACAGTTGCCCTTCTTCTCAGCAGCTGCCACCGTGTTCTCTGCATCTCGGAGCCTCAGGGGAGCAACAAGAATTTCCAAGGTGGGATGCATGAAAACTAAAATAAAAACTCAGGAAGTTTGTCCTGGAACACCTTCTATTGGCATGCCAAGAGTGAATTCAACAGGCAGGAGAGCGGCAGCCACCGTCCTGCAGCTGTCTGCGAGCTTCGCACACAAGCCGGCTTCTTCGCGGCTTCGTTCTTCGCCTCTTGCAAGCTACCGCGATCTCCGGCTGCCGGAGGCGAAGAAGCGGCAACTTCGCGCACAGATGACTGGAGCGGCAGCGGTGCGCTCCGAAGCGCCGCTTTTGCCGAAAGACGCCGGGAAGCGGCACTTGCTTTCGGCCAGCTGCGGAGCTGCGTATTCTGCCTCTCTAGTCGCCTACATCTTAGCGAAAAGCTTTTCCGCTCCAGTTCTCAAGGAGAAAGTGTCCCAGCACTGCTCACTTAGCCCGACCTTGCCAGGAAATAGGATTTGCTGCACATTCCAAGGACACTGCATTTTCCTGGGCAAGCTGCAACCTGCTGGCAGATAGCCGTGCTCTCTGCCCACTCCTGCCCAGTTCTTGGTACTAGCGGGCACGTTGCAGCCTGGCGAAGGCAAGAAACCTGGAGAGCTGTCACAGAGCAGAAGGGCAGCTGAGATGCTGAAAAGCAGCAAAGCTGAACTGCCTGCCTCAGCTTCAGCAGTGTGTAATTGACTGAAGGCGAAAAACCAAGCAGCAGAGCAGCGGGCTTCTGTGCGCACTGAAGGCAATTGCAAGAATCCAGCAGCTGCTCCTCGCCAAGCACAGTCAACTGCCTGTGTTCTTGCTTCTTGACCAACTCACAGTTGCCCTTCTTCTCAGCAGCTGCCACCGTGTTCTCTGCATCTCGGAGCCTCTGGGGAGCAACAAGAATTTCCAAGGTGGGATGCATGAAAACTAAAATAAAAACTCAGGAAGGTTGTCCTGGAACACCTCCCATTGGCATGCCAAGAGTGAATTCAACAGGCAGGAGAGCGGCAGCCACCGTCCTGCAGCTGTCTGCGAGCTTCGCACACAAGCCGGCTTCTTCGCCTGCTTCGTTCTTCGCCTCTTGCAAGCTACCGCGATCTCCGGCTGCCGGAGGCGAAGAAGCGGCAACTTCGCGCACAGATGACTGGAGCGGCAGCGGTGCGCTCCGAAGCGCCGCTTTTGCCGAAAGACGCCGGGAAGCGGCACTTGCTTTCGGCCAGCTCCGGAGCTCCGTATTCTGCCTCTCTAGTCGCCTACATCTTAGCGAAAAGCTTTTCCGCTCCAGTTCTCAAGGAGAAAGTGTCCCAGCACTGCTCACTTAGCCCGACCTTGCCAGGAAATAAGATTTGCTGCACATTCCAAGGACACTGCATTTTCCTGGGCAAGCTGCAACCTGCTGGCAGATGGCCGTGCTCTCTGCCCACTCCTGCCCAGCTCTGAGTAGTAGCGGGCACGTTGCAGCCTGGCGAAGGCAAGAAACCTGGAGAGCTGTCACAGAGCAGAAGGGCAGCTGAGATGCTGAAAAGCAGCAAAGCTGAACTGCCTGCCTCAACTTCAGCAGTGTGTAATTGACTGAAGGCGAAACACGAAGCAGCAGAGCAGCGGGCTTCTGTGCGCACTGAAGGCAATTGCTGGAATCCAGCAGCTGCTCCTCGCCAAGCACAGTCAACTGCCTGTGTTCTTGCTTCTTGACCAACTCACAGTTGCCCTTCTTCTCAGCAGCTGCCACCGTGTTCTCTGCATCTCGGAGCCTCTGGGGAGCAGCAAGAATTTCCAAGGTGGGATGAAGTAGGACTACGTCAAAACCCAGGAAAATTGTCCTGGAACACCTTCCACTCGCATGCCAAGAGTGAATTCAACAGGCTTGGAGAGCGGCAGCCACCGTCCTGCAGCAGTCTGCGAGCTTCGCACACAAGCCGGCTTCTTCGCGGCTTCGTTCTTCGCCTCTTGCAAGCTACCGCGATCTCCGGCTGCCGGAGGCGAAGAAGCGGCAACTTCGCGCACAGATGATTGGAGCGGCAGCGGTGCGCTCCGAAGCGCCGCTTTTGCCGAAAGACGCCGGGAAGCGGCACTTGCTTTCGGCCAGCTGCGGAGCTGCGTATTCTGCCTCTCTAGTCGCCTACATCTTAGCGAAAAGCTTTTCCGCTCCAGTTCTCAAGGAGAAAGTGTCCCAGCACTGCTCACTTAGCCCGACCTTGCCAGGAAATGAGATTTGCTGCACATTCCAAGGACACTGCATTTTCCTGGGCAAGCTGCAACCTGCTGGCAAATGGCCGTGCTCTCTGCCCACTCCTGCCCAGCTCTGGGTAGTAGCGGGCACGTTGCAGCCTGGCGAAGGCAAGAAACCTGGAGAGCTGTCACAGAGCAGAAGGGCAGCTGAGATGCTGAAAAGCAGCAAAGCTGAACTGCCTGCCTCAACTTCAGCAGTGTGTAATTGACTGCAGGCGAAACACGAAGCAGCAGAGCAGCGGGCTTCTGTGCGCACTGAAGGCAATTGCAAGAATCCAGCAGCTGCTCCTCGCCAAGCACAGTCAACTGCCTGTGTTCTTGCTTCTTGACCAACTCACAGTTGCCCTTCTTCTCAGCAGCTGCCACCGTGTTCTCTGCATCTCGGAGCCTCTGGGGAGCAACAAGAATTTCCAAGGTGGGATGCATGAAAACTAAAATAAAAACTCAGGAAGGTTGTCCTGGAACACCTCCCATTGGCATGCCAAGAGTGAATTCAACAGGCAGGAGAGCGGCAGCCACCGTCCTGCAGCAGTCTGCGAGCTTCGCACACAAGCCGGCTTCTTCGCGGCTTCGTTCTTCGCCTCTTGCAAGCTACCGCGATCTCCGGCTGCCTGAGGCGACGAAGCGGCAACTTCGCGCACAGATGACTGGAGCGGCAGCGGTGCGCTCCGAAGCGCCGCTTTTGCCGAAAGACGCCGGCAAGCGGCACTTGCTTTCGGCCAGCTGCGGAGCTCCGTATTCTGCCTCTCTAGTCGCCTACATCTTAGCGCAAAGCTTTTCCGCTCCAGTTCTCAAGGAGAAAGTGTCCCAGCACTGCTCACTTAGCCCGACCTTGCCAGGAAATAGGATTTGCTGCACATTCCAAGGACACTGCATTTTCCTGGGCAAGCTGCAACCTGCTGGCAAATGGCCGTGCTCTCTGCCCACTCCTGCCCAGTTCTTGGTACTAGCGGGCACGTTGCAGCCTGGCGAAGGCAAGAAACCTGGAGAGCTGTCACAGAGCAGAAGGGCAGCTGAGATGCTGAAAAGCAGCAAAGCTGAACTGCCTGCCTCAACTTCAGCAGTGTGTAATTGACTGAAGGCGAAAAACCAAGCAGCAGAGCAGCGGGCTTCTGTGCGCACTGAAGGCAATTGCAAGAATCCAGCAGCTGCTCCTAGCCAAGCACAGTCAACTGCCTGTGTTCTTGCTTCTTGACCAACTCACAGTTGCCCTTCTCAGCAGCTGCCACCGTGTTCTCTGCATCTCGGAGCCTCAGGGGAGCAACAAGAATTTCCAAGGTGGGATGCATGAAAACCAAAATAAAAACTCAGGAAGGTTGTCCTGGAACACCTCCCATTGGCATGCCAAGAGTGAATTCAAGAGGCAGGAGAGCGGCAGCCACCGTCCTGCAGCTGTCTGCGAGTTTCGCACACAAGCCGGCTTCTTCGCGGCTTCGTTCTTCGCCTCTTGCAAGCTACCGCGATCTCCGGCTGCCGGAGGCGAAGAAGCGGCAACTTCGCGCACAGATGACTGGAGCGGCAGCGGTGCGCTCCGAAGCGCCGCTTTTGCCGAAAGACGCCGGGAAGCGGCACTTGCTTTCGGCCAGCTGCCGAGCTCCGTATTCTGCCTCTCGAGTCGCCTACATCTTAGCGAAAAGCTTTTCCGCTCCAGTTCTCAAGGAGAAAGTGTCCCAGCACTGCTCACTTAGCCCGACCTTGCCAGGAAATAAGATTTGCTGCACATTCCAAGGACACTGCATTTTCCTGGGCAAGCTGCAACCTGCTGGCAGATGGCCGTGCTCTCTGCCCACTCCTGCCCAGTTCTTGGTACTAGCGGGCACGTTGCAGCCTGGCGAAGGCAAGAAACCTCTGAAACGATACGCGGAAGAAATCAATAGACTCCATAACCTGGGGTAGTTATGAAGTGGGTACGTATGTCAGCGCCCGGCACAAGTGAGATAGCTCTCCAAAACTTGTGCCCCGAGCCTCAGTCTGACCCACACTTTTATTCTTAAAGGCGTTCCATATGCAATACATTGCACAACATTTTCATGCATATTCCACCCCTGGCCCCGCCTGTCCTCGCTTCTCATGCGAAGTAAGTCCACGCCCTTCTGGGCATGCCTGGTTTGCTGTGGTGGTCGTACGGGGGTCTCTTGGTGGTCCTGAGGCTGAAGATTGTGGTCTTCCTCATGATTGAACTTTTGAACTTTTCCTCTCTGCGCGTGCGCTTTTGGTCCTTTGGTGCTTATCTGAGTACGTCTGTCAGTCTTGATAGGCTTGGAGACAGAGGAGCTTCTTTATCTGGGTTCTTTCCTTCTTCTGGTATTGTTCTCTATGCAAGAAGCTTCAGAAATTTGCATTTTCCTATGCCCTTTGTACTAGGCAGAGGTTTCTTAAGTAAAAGGTTGAAAATTCAACACATAACTCTACAAGCTAAATTAGAAATGCTTCATTCATTTTGTTAACCTAACTCTAAAAATCTCTGCTTCAGTCCCCCCTTTTCTTAAAATAGATTAAATTCTTTTACTACAGGGGTCTTGATTTAAATTCTGATCTACTATCATGACCGTCCTCTTTCAGTAAGATTCTATGAGTTCTAGAGAGTGATGTCAGACTGGCCATGTGTTTTAACATCCTCGAATTCTACATGAGTGTTAAAGTAGACATCATTAAACTTACAGTAACTAAAATTAATAGGATTATAATTGGGTGACATAAAGTCTTCTAAACAGTGTATTTCACTAGTTATGACTTGTGTTTATTAGCTAGTGATTGGTGCTGGATACACCAAGTTAAGAGACTTAACATACAGGAGGTTAGTGACATGTCTTGGGTAGACATTCTCTTTCGCACCCCATATGGTTTTTCATAAAGCAATTCAAAGTGGTTTAGCTTTTCTTTACTCTTGGGTTTGGTTCGGATCTGCAGTAGTGCTAATGGGAGGGATTGAGTCCATGACAAATTAGCTTCTTGTCCCAATTGTACAATTTGTTGTTTGATCAAATGATTCATTTTTTTTACCTGACCACTTGATTGTGGGTTATATGGGGTGCGAAGTTCTCAGTCTATGTTCAAGTATTGGCTAACTTGTTGCACGAATTTTACAATAAAATGTGGTCCTCTATTTGAGGAGATTGTGGCCAGGACTCTAAAGCGTGGTATGTTTTCTTGTACCAATACCTTAGTTACTTCTTGAGCTTTAGAAGTCCTGGTGGGGAATGCTTCTGGCCATCCTGAAAAGGTATCTGTTAGCACCAGGAAAAACTTATACCCCCCTTTTCTTGGCAATTCTGTACAATCAATCTGCCATTGCTGCTCCGGCCCATGACCCTTCCTAATCTGGCTAAGCTTTGGTTTGGGAGTATTTTTGGGGTTGGTTTGGAGGCAAAGGTCACATTGTCGAGTTGTAAATGTCTAGTTATGCTAGAGCATCAATACCCCAATGGTTTTCTGGTGTTCTTCCTTTATTAGGGACCATCATAAATAGGAGGGTAGAACTAATTTTCCTTCTATGGTGGCCCATCCCTCTTGGTTATAGTCTCCTTTTTGCTCATAGATTAATTTTTTTTCTGGTTTGTTGTATCTTGGCTTACCTTTAGGGGAAATTTGCCCGTCTTGCTGCTTCTTTTGCTTCCCTATCTGCCAGCTCGTTTCCTTCTTCCAATTCGGAGTTGATCTTCTGATGTGCCTTAATGTGCATGATCGCTACTTTCTCTGGCAACTGGACTGCTGCTAGAAGTCGCAGTACTTCTGATGCATCTTTAATATTTTTCCCTTGAGACTTCAGCAGTCCTCTCTCTTTCTAAATGGCTCTGTGAGCATGCACTACTCCAAATGCATACTTCGAGTCCGTGTATATGTTTATTTCTTTCCCTCTTGCCAATTCTAGGGCCCGAGTTAGAGCAATTATCTCGGCCTTCTGTGCAGAGGTATTTGTTGGCAGGGGCCCAGATGATATTACTTCCTTGCACGTTGGAACTGCCTAGCCGGCGTGCCGTTTTCCACTGATGATATAACTGCTTCCATCAGTAAACGAGACTTCTGCATTCTCGAGAGGGGTGTCCTTCGAGTCAGGGCAGCTGGAGTAGGTGGCTTCAATGGTCTCCAGGCAGTCATGTTCCACTGGTTCCCCTTGGTTTCTACTGAGGAAGGAGGCTGGATTGACAATGTTAGCCACTACTATCTCTACATCATCTTGCTCCGCTATGATAGCTTGGTATCTCAGGAGCCGTTGTGGGGAAAGCCAATGCCCACCTTTTACCTCTAGCACTGCAGACACTGTGTGAGACACTAGCACAGTTCTTTTCTGGCCTAGGGTGAATTTGTGTGCCTCTTGGATGTTCAGGATGACTGCTGCAACAGCTCTGAGGCACCCAGGCCACCCTTTAGCTGCTGTATCCAATTGCTTAGAGAAGTAAGCCACTGCTCTCCGATATGGGCCCAGGTCCTGTGCTAGTATTCCTAAGGCGATTCCTTGCTTCTCATGGGAGAATAAAAGGAAAGGCTTACTCACGTCCGGCAATCTCAGGGCTGGAGCTGACATGAGGGCTTTTTTCAGCTGGTTGAAAGCTTGCGTAGCTTCCTTTGTCTCTTGGATGTTCCTGCTTTCAATTGCAATCAGTTCATAGAAGGGCTTAACAAACAGTCCATAGTTATAGATCCATAACCTGCACCACCCTGTCATCCTCAGGAAAGTTCGTAGTTCCTTTACCGTCTGAGGTTTTGGGGTCTGGCATATTGCCTCCTTCCGGCTTTGGCCCAAGGTACGTTGTCTAGCACTGACTTCCTAACCCAGATAAGTTACTTTCTGTTTTACTACTTGGGCTTTTTTCTTTGATACTCGGTACCCTTGGAGCCCCAAAAAGTTCAAGAGGCTTATCGTCCAGGCCGTGCATGCTTCCCTTGTCCGTGTGGCTATCAGGATGTCATCTACGTACTCTAGCAACTTCCCTTCCTCTGGAGGGGCTTCTCAGGTCTCTAATTCTTTTGCAAGTTGTTCTCCAAACAAAGTGGGTGAGTTTTTGAATCCTTGTGGGAGTCTGGTCCATGTCAGTTGAGTTCTTGGCCCGCTCTTAGGATTTTCCCATTCAAATGCAAAAATTTTCTGGCTTCGTGGATAGGAAGGCAAAAGAAGGCATCTTTTCAATCTAAAACGGTAAACCAAGTTAGCTCGGGGGTTAAGCAAGTTAATAACGTGTAGGGATTGGCCACCACAGGATACAGATCCTCAGTGACCTTGTTTATGGCCCGCAGATCCTGTACTAACCGGTATGACCCATCAGGTTTACCAACTGGTAGGATAGGGGTATTAACACTTACATAACATAAGTTGGAACAAGGTATTATAGACAATATCATGGTCATCAATGGAAGCAATATTTGATGGAACTTTTTCAGTTCTGAGGGTTCGTAACTTGTGTTTGTCGGTGACAGCAGGGAAGCACAGTGAGGCTGCTTAACAGGGCAGGATGCATACATATACTTTCCTTCGTCTACATTCACTTAACTTTATTTTACTTACTCTTACACATAACAAAACAACCACAACAACAAGGTACCTTTTCTTTTTCAACACACCTATTACACTTGTAGGTGTCCCTGGCTAGTCCCAGTGTTCTTGGATACCCCTCAATCTAGCTGTGTGGTTCCCAACTCTAGATCCTGTCAGACTTCTCTTCAAACTGGCAAAATTTTTACTCAATCTTGGGTGCTCTCAACAACCCAGCAAACTTAATTCTGGGTGCTCTTGGAATGTTAATCCCTCAACCCAGCAGGTTTGACTTAACCCTGGATGCTCTTGGAACATTAATCCCTCAATCCAGCAGGTTTGAATCAACCCTGGATGCTCTTGGAACATTAATCCCTCAATCCAGCAGGTTTGAATCAACCCTGGATGCTCTTGGAATATTAATCCCTCAATCCAGCAGGTTTGATCTTGGATGTTCTCGGGCATTCTTATCCCTCAATCCAGCAGAATTTTTAGGGGCCCCTCCTACACATTTTACCTTTTATTTTTCCCCAATAGATTATGCCAAGAAAACCCTCTTTTTACCTTTTAATTCATTTTTTTTTCTAATAAATTACATTTTACTCCCCCCCCCCCCCCCAAGGGGTCCCACTCTTTCTCTGGGACCCAGTCCCAGGGGGGTTCTCTCACTCTTTTTATTACTCGCTTCGTCTCTTTACTGGCCGCTTTTCTCGCGAAAAAGACGGAAACGCAGCATGGGAGACTGCCGCTCTCGCTTAGCAGGCCTGGGGTAACCAGCCCGCCTCTGTCATGATCCGCTTCTTGCGGGGTGTCGTGATGGTTCTTTTCACCCATCCCAAAAGTGCAACAAAGGCAAACAACAAGGGACTATCAGTTAATCACAACAAATGCACCTTTAGTAGGGGCCAAAACAGTAAACGCGATAGTGGGGATCTGAAAGGAGATAAAAGGTTAGAGAGAGAACAGGGCTATGGGAATAGCTACCAACACAGGCGAGATCCTCAGTGCTCCGGACGATGGGGATCCGTCTGTCGTGTCGGGGGAGTCTTCGAAGTTCTGGTCGACTCGGGGCTCCAATTATAGTCCACAGAGGAGAGAGGGGGGGAACAAGTGTAATAATGAAAGTCCATTGTAATCGCCCCGAGGGAACGGGTGAGTCCACAGAAACCACCAAAGCAAGACGAATCCAATGAAGAATAAGTCCATTTGAATCACTGAAGGGAAACAGGTCATGTCATTAGTGGTCAGACCACCAATTTCCCCTCCTCCCTATAGCAGGGGTCTCAGTCTCAGTCCTTGGGAGGAGGGTTCTCATTCTTTCTTTGTCACAGTGGTAACGAGGCAGATGAGGGGTCTTCAGTGAAGGACCGCGAGAGTCACCCCAAAAGTTCATTGGGCTTAAGAACGGAGATTAGAAGCAGGCCGCGCATCAGGCTGTCCCGTGCTGGCTCCATGTCAGGTCTTTGCCAAGTCCTTGCCAACTCCTTGCCAAGTTCTTACCAGGCCTAGTTGGGAACAGCCAGCATGACGGTTCAGTGGTCCCACCTGTGCTGTGTCCTGTTCTAAGCCGGAACTACAGTGGGGGAAGGGATTCTTTCTTGTGGCAATCGGAAGGCAGAATGGAAAATGAGGGGCTTCTGACGGGCTCTTACACCACCCCGTGACTGACGATTGCCCTCGAAAGATCTTCATCAGCAGGATTCCATGGTGTCGTCGTGCAGTCTTCAGGACTCGTCAAGTGTTGGCAGCAGGTCCCAGGGAAAAGAGAAGAGGAAAAGGGAAAGAAAGAGAAAACGGGAAAACTAAAACAATCACAACATATTAGTAATCACAACAAATTATAATTAAACAATAAGCAAAATACAATTAGTAAATCAATAATAGTTATTTAAATAATAATCAATATGAATCAATTAAACAATAAATTGATCAAATAATAAACCAGTATCATCAATATTAAACAGTAAAGTAATAAACCTAGTATAATCGATATTACTCAGTACAATTTTATAAACAATAAACAAAAATAATTAAAACAGCGATTAGAACAAATCATAAAAGAAAATGATGTAAAACATATCTTCTAACCTTATCATCTTCTTGTGTCTACTGTCCTGGGAACATCTCTAGTGTAAAGGATGTCGGCCAAGTGGTGTGCATTAATTATAGATGTTAATTTTGTTCATCGTTTCATCATTCTCCAATTTACAATAAGCAAGATTACTGATAAAACAAAACCAATCATAACTAAAATCAGAAGAACAACAATGGGATGACACAATTTCTTCAGGATACCGGTGGCGGTGGGTGACCACCCGAAAAGGGTATCCCACCACTTGTGCTCGGCATCACTTTTCACCCTTTCTACAACACGATGTATTTCTTGCACATGATGATGAACAGTTACCAGAGTTTTCTGCCCATTCCCCTTGATTTTTCCTAGGATCTCTATTAGATCTTGATGAAGTAATAATTGCTTGACCAGAGAAAGGTTCATCCCAATGGGAGTAGGCAGTAGCTTGTGAATCAACGTGAGATTGGATTCTAAAAGTTCATGTGAAGTAACTGGAGCTACAAAAGAAAAATCACATCCTGCAATTTTAGTAAAGTTGCAAGCACAAAAATTTGAATGATTTTTAGTAGCTACTACTGTACTTTCTATAAACACAGTATCCCAAGCGGTTCTGAAGCAGGCACACCCATTGTCTGTAGATACAAGGACTGTTTCAGAAGTCTCGTTAGGATGAATATCAAAATGACAGCTATTTTGTTCTGTCTCCAGACAAATATCTTGAGCTACAATTGCATTACCTTCACAGATAAACCCTAGTTGTTCTCAGATGGTACAGGACTCTAAATTGACAGTTTGCCATTTGTCATCAATTTGACGGGCCCATTCTCTATGTTCAGAAGGATAGAAAGTGGGTCCATCATGATTTAATCCTAGTGCAATGATAGGGAATATCAAATGCACCCAGGCATTTCTTATGGTCAACGCAAATGCTGTGGCTGTGTTTGTGTTAGGGTCATAGGTAAAATTCACTAAATTCCACCAGGATTGGAAATCTCTTTCAAAGTCAGTGGCACTGTCCCAGACTATTTTCCTCATTTCAGTGGGAAAAGTGCCTTCTTCACCTTCTCTTATAATTGAGGCAGCAACTGACTGCATCCACCATTGAGCCTGGATACGGCTAAGAGCTAAGGAAACGTTGCTTTGTGCGGCATTAAGTGCATCAATGATCAATTTGCTATTATTTACATTTATCTTTTCCCAATTTGCTAGAATGTTTGATAGCAACCACTGATGTGTTCCCAAGGCTGATAAGGACGATTGCAGTGGTTGTTGTATTTTGGTTAAATCTTTAGTTGTGGAAGCCAATTTATTCATTCATACTTCTGAATCAATACTATTTAGGATTCCCAATCCTGTTCCCACAAGACCAGTTATGTCTCTTGGCACGCGGTTTTTAGGAGGCTTCCACTGTCGCAGCCAGGTTGTCCAAGCCTGAAAAGAGGTCTGCAAAAAGGGTGAACAAGCTGGTTGTATTTCTCAGATATTGTTTTGCATCAGCAATTTGACTTGTTTAAGAGACCATAACAGATTAAACAATATCTGTTGTTGGCCAGTTTTCCTGATTCTATATGGTCCAATTTCAAAAATTTTCGGGCTAAGTGTAACCAGTGGTTGGGTGGTAGGTGTCACAACATTAACATCAAGTCCTACTCCAGTATTTGAATCAATACTTTCAACTTAAAAAACAAAAACAAAAACAAAAACAAAACAAAACAAAAAAAAGTGCTTCAGTATTTTTGGACCAAAACCAAACTACTTCTACAGTTTGTGTTCATGTGAAATTGTGCCAACAATCCTGTATGCTTGGCTGCGTACAAACCTTTTTGTGCTTCAAGAGATCCTTTCACTTTTTCTGCATGCTACCACAATTAGTTCAGACCACGGTCACTCAGCTGCTTTCTGGCCATGGGGTTGCGGTAGGATGCAGAAAAGTATTACCAGTTTTATCATGGATTAGGTGGTCTTCATGTCCCTCGGAGTTCTTCTGAGAAAGTAAACACAACAGAATTCTGCCGCCGAGAGGCAGAAAAGTTAGAATGATGGAATTATCCAGCATGTATTTGTCCAATGCTCTTTCCCTAGAGCACCAGAGGATTCCCATGCATATTTCTTCAGAGGGGGTTTTAGCACAAGTGCTACTAGTCCTATAGTAAGAGAGGTCCACCAGAACAGGTTGGCCAGGGTCATGAGCTGGATTATTAGGATCATTTGGTACAGAGCATAGGAGTCAGTGTAGATGCAGACCAAAGAGGAATTCTGTGCTTCTCGTTGAAAAACACTCCAGACAGCTATCAGCTCCCCACTGTGTGTACTACCTTCTCCCTCTGTAATCATTTGCTCACCAGAGGAAAAGTGGAGGGCTTCTGCCCTAGATTTCCATCCTTTTCCTTCCCCTTTAGCAAAAGCATCAGTAAACCAAGAGTTTGCTGATTGTTCGGGGCAGAAAGGAGGGGTTACTTTGATTACAGAGGCAGGTTTGTCCAAGCTCTCCGTTTCTTGGATTGCTAAAGTTTTTACAGCTCCTTCTGTCATTGAGAAGAAGTTACAGTAATGTTCAACCTGAGCATACCACTTTCTCACTGAGGCCCTCTGGGCCACCCCGTCAGGAGGGGGACTCCCACTAGTGACTGTCTTAATAACCTTGAAGGGGCCTCTCAATACAATTGGTTGTTTTTGTGCAATTTTTTCTACTTCTAGGAAAGCTAAGATAACCATCAACAATCCTTTTTCCCAGGTAGTGTATCTTTTCTCAGCATCTTTGGAACCACGGGAATCAAAACCAACAGGTCTTGTCGGAGCCTCAGGACCCCGCTGCCATATGTGTACTGACAGCCCTGAGGAGGCAAATGCCCATTCCACCTGGAAAGGATCTGTAGGATGGATAGGGCCCAGTGCTTGATGAGCTGTTGCTTCAAAAATCAGCAATTGCAATGCTGACTCCTGAGAAAGACTCCAATCCCATTTCACCCCTTTCCTCAACAAGTCATAAAGGGGAACAAATGGGTCGTTCCAGTGACTAGGAAATCTGTCTGGTCTTTCTACAGGAGATACAGCTGCTATCGTTTTTGGAAGGAGAATTGCTGTAGGTTTGAGTGATTCTGGAAGCCCACAAATTCAAGGGGTCATTATCTTGGGCTTCACAGGTAATTGCATCAGGGATTCAAAGCCAGGAATTCATTTCTTTTTGTGAGTCATTTGCAGGCAAGCAGCTTTGTGCACATTTTCCAAGAGCTGGTCGGGGGTACTAATTCTAGCTATGGGATCTCCCCTTTCCAAGGGGCTTGTTCCCCCGGCCCAAAAAGCTGCACGCTGTGTCAGGGACCATGTGTCACCTTTCTCTCCTGTTGTTAAGAAGACACCATGTCCCCAATACCCACTGGCTTCCTGTTCAGTGAATTGAATTTGATCACCACCAGTGAGGGACACCCGGAAAACATATTCTGTTTCTGATTCATGTGGAGGCTGTCCGTATTCCCTTTTAAGCTTAGCTAGCTCGGTGGCCGTGTTTAGTTGTGATGGTATGCGTTTGGTTGTGATGTGAGGTTCCAGATCATCATCACTGAGATAGTTCTACTCTGTTTTAATCAAGGGTCTCAAGTGATGGCAGCAATGTTCCCCACAATTACTTGCTGCTTCAAGTTCTTGATGAGGATAGATTTGTTTAATGTGAGGAGTTTCCTTCTCCTCAAGCTCTGTAGAGGAATCAGCATGATGGAATTTGTTAATATGTTCCTCTGTTAAGGCAGCTCGCAATGCATAGATCACATTTTTTTGCTTCATAGAACTGTTTTTGCAAAATTTCAACTAGATTTTGAAGGGAGTCTATTATAGCATGTTCCTCACTTCTTCGCTGGAAGCCATTTTCTATAGCTGCCATAAGACAAGCTCCCAAAACTGAGCAGAAGATAGTTTTATTTTTGCCCAGTTTGAATTTTGTTTCATGTTGTAATGAACACACTCTATCAATAACATTTTCTAAGTTCAACCAATTACTCTGTGCCCATTTTTCTCCTTCTGTAGAAGGTTTGGCATTGTGTTTGGCTAGTAGTGCATAAAATTCAGCTTTAATTTCAAGGCTAAGATTGTCACTCATTTTGTGAAGGGACCAAAACCACGACAGGGAGCTACAAACTTAAGTTCCACAAAACTACACAGCCCTCGCTGTGTCGCCCTTCGCTTCCCTGGCTGGGTGAAAGGACAATCATCTGCCTGGGAGGCTCTGCTTAGTTGCTTCAAGTTGTCCCTTCCTTCCCAGACCACATACACACAGCAACAACAAAACAACAGTGTCCCGCCCTTTGCACTAAGGGATCCTTTATGAATTGCCAAAGACAGTATGGGTGCCTTTTCAGCTGCAACCCTTCTGTCTAGACAGAACTCCTGTCCGTGACGCCAATTTTAATGTCACGATCCGTTTCTTGCGGGGTGTCGTGATGGTTCTTTTCACCCATCCCAAAAGTGCAACAAAGGCAAACAACAAGGGACTATCAGTTAATCACAACAAATGCACCTTTAGTAGGGGCCAAAACAGTAAACGCGATAGTGGGGATCTGAAAGGAGATAAAAGGTTAGAGAGAGAACAGGGCTATGGGAATAGCTACCAACACAGGCGAGATCCTCAGTGCTCCGGACGATGGGGATCCGTCTGTCGTGTCGGGGGAGTCTTCGAAGTTCTGGTCGACTCGGGGCTCCAATTATAGTCCACAGAGGAGAGAGGGGGGGAACAAGTGTAATAATGAAAGTCCATTGTAATCGCCCCGAGGGAACGGGTGAGTCCACAGAAACCACCAAAGCAAGACGAATCCAATGAAGAATAAGTCCATTTGAATCACTGAAGGGAAACAGGTCATGTCATTAGTGGTCAGACCACCAATTTCCCCTCCTCCCTATAGCAGGGGTCTCAGTCTCAGTCCTTGGGAGGAGGGTTCTCATTCTTTCTTTGTCACAGTGGTAACGAGGCAGATGAGGGGTCTTCAGTGAAGGACCGCGAGAGTCACCCCAAAAGTTCATTGGGCTTAAGAACGGAGATTAGAAGCAGGCCGCGCATCAGGCTGTCCCGTGCTGGCTCCATGTCAGGTCTTTGCCAAGTCCTTGCCAACTCCTTGCCAAGTTCTTACCAGGCCTTGTTGGGAACAGCCAGCATGACGGTTCAGTGGTCCCACCTGTGCTGTGTCCTGTTCTAAGCCGGAACTACAGTGGGGGAAGGGATTCTTTCTTGTGGCAATCGGAAGGCAGAATGGAAAATGAGGGGCTTCTGACGGGCTCTTACAGCCTCGCATTCACACACATTCATCCCCCCTTTATTCGCCCTGTAATGCAAAGGATCTCCCACTTGCCGAGCCGTGGGGGCTTTTAGCCGCTCGGCACGAAGCTCGGGTAGCTGGTACATCTGAGGGTCCACCAGAAGAACGGGAGGGACACTCGGGCTGCTGAAATCCTGCTCGTTGATTGAAGGGTCGCAGAAGGGGCAAACAGGGAGACAACGAAGCAGTAGAGAGGCAGATTCCGAGAGCCCCGAAGGGCGGGCTGAGGATTCTTTTACTGCGTAGGGGTAGGAGGGTTTAGCATTCGAGGGTACAATCGGGAGAAGGCTAAAGGGAGGGGAAATATAACATTAACCAGTGGGGAAAAGGGAAAGGAGTGTTCTTGGTGGAAGAACGGTGGAACAGAGAAGATTCTAGGCTAAGGGGCAGACTTGAACAACAACTGACAGGACAGGGGGAGGGTACAATTCTCTTACGAAAGGGGGTGGAGAACTCATACAACTGCTGTTTCCCATGGCAACCCTAGACTGCCTTCCCCAACCCCTCCCCCTGCACCAGTGACAGCTTTTAACACTGAAGGGCAGTGCTATTGTATAACAAACACTTAATTCTTAGCCCAGCCGGGCTCGCTGGCTACTTTTGCAAGCTTTTTACCAACTAGCGATGCTTGTAAGCGGTGCTTGTAACTCCTAGCTTGTACCACGCTCCCACTAGCTGCGCTATCAGCTAGCGGCGTTCAAAGCAGCTCCTCAAACCGCGGCTTGTGCCCGCGCGCCCGCTGCGCTATCAGCTGGGCCGCGCCTAAAGCACCTTTGCAAGCCCCGACTGAAACGATACGCGGAAGAAATCAATAGACTCCATAACCTGGGGTAGTTATGAAGTGGGTACGTATGTCAGCGCCCGGCACAAGTGAGATAGCTCTCCAAAACTTGTGCCCCGAGCCTCAGTCTGACCCACACTTTTATTCTTAAAGGCGTTCCATATGCAATACATTGCACAACATTTTCATGCATATTCCACCCCTGGCCCCGCCTGTCCTCGCTTCTCATGCGAAGTAAGTCCACGCCCTTCTGGGCATGCCTGGTTTGCTGTGGTGGTCGTACGGGGGTCTCTTGGTGGTCCTGAGGCTGAAGATTGTGGTCTTCCTCATGATTGAACTTTTGAACTTTTCCTCTCTGCGCGTGCGCTTTTGGTCCTTTGGTGCTTATCTGAGTACGTCTGTCAGTCTTGATAGGCTTGGAGACAGAGGAGCTTCTTTATTTTAATTCAGAAGGAAAGGGTTCTTTCCTTCTTCTGGTATTGTTCTTCATGCAAGAAGCTTCAGAAATTTGCATTTTCCTTTGCCCTTTGTATTAGGCAGAGGTTTCTTAAGCAAAAGGTTGAAAATTCAACACATAACTCTACAAGCTAAATTAGAAATGCTTAATTCATTTTGTTAACCTAACTCTAAAAATCTCTATTTCACCTCGGGAGCTGTCACAGAGCAGAAAGCAGCTGAGATGCTGAAAAGCAGCAAAGCTGAACTGCCTGCCTCAGCTTCAGCAATGTGCAATTGACTGAAGGCGAAACACGAAGCAGCAGAGCAGCGGGCTTCTGTGCGCACTGAAGGCAATTGCAAGAATCCAGCAGTTGCTCCTTGCCAAGCACAGGCAGCTGCCTGTGTTCTTGCTTCTTGACCAACTCACAGTTGCCCTTCTTTTCAGCAGCTGCCATCGTGTTCTCTGCATCTCGGAGCCTCAGGGGAGCAACAAGAATTTCCAAGGTGGGATGCATGAAAACTAAAATAAAAACTCAGGAAGGTTGTCCTGGAACACCTTCTATTGGCATGCCAAGAGTGAATTCAACAGGCAGGAGAGCGGCAGCCACCGTCCTGCAGCAGTCTGCGAGCTTCGCACACAAGCCGGCTTCTTCGCGGCTTCGTTCTTCGCCTCTTGCAAGCTACCGCGATCTCCGGCTGCCGGAGGCGAAGAAGCGGCAACTTCGCGCACAGATGACTGGAGCGGCAGCGGTGCGCTCCGAAGCGCCGCTTTTGCCGAAAGACGCCGGGAAGCGGCACTTGCTTTCGGCCAGCTGCGGAGCTCCGTATTCTGCCTCTCTAGTCGCCTACATCTTAGCGCAAAGCTTTTCCGCTCCAGTTCTCAAGGAGAAAGTGTCCCAGCACTGCTCACTTAGCCCGACCTTGCCAGGAAATAGGATTTGCTGCACATTCCAAGGACACTGCATTTTCCTGGGCAAGCTGCAACCTGCTGGCAGATGGCCGTGCTCTCTGCCCACTCCTGCCCAGCTCTGAGTAGTAGCGGGCACGTTGCAGCCTGGCGAAGGCAAGAAACCTGGAGAGCTGTCACAGAGCAGAAGGGCAGCTGAGATGCTGAAAAGCAGCAAAGCTGAACTGCCTGCCTCAACTTCAGCAGAGTGTAATTGACTGAAGGCGAAAAACCAAGCAGCAGAGCAGCGGGCTTCTGTGCGCACTGAAGGCAATTGCTAGAATCCAGCAGCTGCTCCTCGCCAAGCACAGTCAACTGCCTGTGTTCTTGCTTCTTGACCAACTCACAGTTGCCCTTCTTCTCAGCAGCTGCCACCGTGTTCTCTGCATCTCGGAGCCTCTGGGGAGCAGCAAGAATTTCCAAGGTGGGATGTAGTAGGACTACGTCAAAACCCTGGAAAATTGTCCTGGAACACCTTCCACTCGCATGCCAAGAGTGAATTCAACAGGCTTGGAGAGCGGCAGCCACCGTCCTGCAGCAGTCTGCGAGCTTCGCACACAAGCCGGCTTCTTCGCGGCTTCGTTCTTCGCCTATGCAAGCTACCGCGATCTCCGGCTGCCGGAGGCGAAGAAGCGGCAACTTCACGCACAGATGACTGGAGCGGCAGCGGTGCGCTCCGAAGCGCCGCTTTTGCCGAAAGACGCCGGGAAGCGGCACTTGCTTTCGGCCAGCTGCGGAGCTGCGTATTCTGCCTCTCTAGTCGCCTACATCTTAGCGCAAAGCTTTTCCGCTCCAGTTCTCAAGGAGAAAGTGTCCCAGCACTGCTCACTTAGCCCGACCTTGCCAGGAAATGAGATTTGCTGCACATTCCAAGGACACTGCATTTTCCTGGGCAAGCTGCAACCTGCTGGCAAATGGCCGTGCTCTCTGCCCACTCCTGCCCAGCTCTGGGTAGTAGCGGGCACGTTGCAGCCTGGCGAAGGCAAGAAACCTGGAGAGCTGTCTCAGAGCAGAAGGGCAGCTGAGATGCTGAAAAGCAGCAAAGCTGAACTGCCTGCCTCAACTTCAGCAGTGTGTAATTGACTGAAGGCGAAAAACCAAGCAGCAGAGCAGCGGGCTTCTGTGCGCACTGAAGGCAATTGCTAGAATCCAGCAGCTGCTCCTAGCCAAGCACAGTCAACTGCCTGTGTTCTTGCTTCTTGACCAACTCACAGTTGCCCTTCTTCTCAGCAGCTGCCACCGTGTTCTCTGCATCTCGGAGCCTCAGGGGAGCAACAAGAATTTCCAAGGTGGGATGCATGAAAACTAAAATAAAAACTCAGGAAGTTTGTCCTGGAACACCTTCTATTGGCATGCCAAGAGTGAATTCAACAGGCAGGAGAGCGGCAGCCACCGTCCTGCAGCTGTCTGCGAGCTTCGCACACAAGCCGGCTTCTTCGCGGCTTCGTTCTTCGCCTCTTGCAAGCTACCGCGATCTCCGGCTGCCGGAGGCCAAGAAGCGGCAACTTCGCGCACAGATGACTGGAGCGGCAGCGGTGCGCTCCGAAGCGCCGCTTTTGCCGAAAGACGCCGGGAAGCGGCACTTGCTTTCGGCCAGCTGCGGAGCTGCGTATTCTGCCTCTCTAGTCGCCTACATCTTAGCGAAAAGCTTTTCCGCTCCAGTTCTCAAGGAGAAAGTGTCCCAGCACTGCTCACTTAGCCCGACCTTGCCAGGAAATAGGATTTGCTGCACATTCCAAGGACACTGCATTTTCCTGGGCAAGCTGCAACCTGCTGGCAGATAGCCGTGCTCTCTGCCCACTCCTGCCCAGTTCTTGGTACTAGCGGGCACGTTGCAGCCTGGCGAAGGCAAGAAACCTGGAGAGCTGTCACAGAGCAGAAGGGCAGCTGAGATGCTGAAAAGCAGCAAAGCTGAACTGCCTGCCTCAGCTTCAGCAGTGTGTAATTGACTGAAGGCGAAAAACCAAGCAGCAGAGCAGCGGGCTTCTGTGCGCACTGAAGGCAATTGCAAGAATCCAGCAGCTGCTCCTCGCCAAGCACAGTTAACTGCCTGTGTTCTTGCTTCTTGACCAACTCACAGTTGCCCTTCTTCTCAGCAGCTGCCACCGTGTTCTCTGCATCTCGGAGCCTCTGGGGAGCAACAAGAATTTCCAAGGTGGGATGCATGAAAACTAAAATAAAAACTCAGGAAGGTTGTCCTGGAACACCTCCCATTGGCATGCCAAGAGTGAATTCAACAGGCAGGAGAGCGGCAGCCACCGTCCTGCAGCAGTCTGCGAGCTTCGCACACAAGCCGGCTTCTTCGCCTGCTTCGTTCTTCGCCTCTTGCAAGCTACCGCGATCTCCGGCTGCCGGAGGCGAAGAAGCGGCAACTTCGCGCACAGATGACTGGAGCGGCAGCGGTGCGCTCCGAAGCGCCGCTTTTGCCGAAAGACGCCGGGAAGCGGCACTTGCTTTCGGCCAGCTGCGGAGCTGCGTATTCTGCCTCTCTAGTCGCCTACATCTTAGCGAAAAGCTTTTCCGCTCCAGTTCTCAAGGAGAAAGTGTACCAGCACTGCTCACTTAGCCCGACCTTGCCAGGAAATGAGATTTGCTGCACATTCCAAGGACACTGCATTTTCCTGGGCAAGCTGCAACCTGCTGGCAAATGGCCGTGCTCTCTGCCCACTCCTGCCCAGCTCTGGGTAGTAGCGGGCACGTTGCAGCCTGGCGAAGGCAAGAAACCTGGAGAGCTGTCACAGAGCAGAAGGGCAGCTGAGATGCTGAAAAGCAGCAAAGCTGAACTGCCTGCCTCAACTTCAGCAGTGTGTAATTGACTGCAGGCGAAACACGAAGCAGCAGAGCAGCGGGCTTCTGTGCGCACTGAAGGCAATTGCAAGAATCCAGCAGCTGCTCCTCGCCAAGCACAGTCAACTGCCTGTGTTCTTGCTTCTTGACCAACTCACAGTTGCCCTTCTTCTCAGCAGCTGCCACCGTGTTCTCTGCATCTCGGAGCCTCTGGGGAGCAACAAGAATTTCCAAGGTGGGATGCATGAAAACTAAAATAAAAACTCAGGAAGTTTGTCCTGGAACACCTTCTATTGGCATGCCAAGAGTGAATTCAAGAGGCAGGAGAGCGGCAGCCACCGTCCTGCAGCTGTCTGCGAGCTTCGCACACAAGCCGGCTTCTTCGCGGCTTCGTTCTTCGCCTCTTGCAAGCTACCGCGATCTCCGGCTGCCGGAGGCGAAGAAGCGGCTACTTCGCGCACAGATGACTGGAGCGGCAGCGGTGCGCTCCGAAGCGCCGCTTTTGCCGAAAGACGCCGGGAAGCGGCACTTGCTTTCGGCCAGCTGCGGAGCTCCGTATTCTGCCTCTCTAGTCGCCTACATCTTAGCGCAAAGCTTTTCCGCTCCAGTTCTCAAGGAGAAAGTGTCCCTGCACTGCTCACTTAGCCCGACCTTGCCAGGAAATAGGATTTGCTGCACATTCCAAGGACACTGCATTTTCCTGGGCAAGCTGCAACCTGCTGGCAGATGGCCGTGCTCTCTGCCCACTCCTGCCCAGTTCTTGGTACTAGCGGGCACGTTGCAGCCTGGCGAAGGCAAGAAACCTCTGAAACGATACGCGGAAGAAATCAATAGACTCCATAACCTGGGGTAGTTATGAAGTGGGTACGTATGTCAGCGCCCGGCACAAGTGAGATAGCTCTCCAAAACTTGTGCCCCGAGCCTCAGTCTGACCCACACTTTTATTCTTAAAGGCGTTCCATATGCAATACATTGCACAACATTTTCATGCATATTCCACCCCTGGCCCCGCCTGTCCTCGCTTCTCATGCGAAGTAAGTCCACGCCCTTCTGGGCATGCCTGGTTTGCTGTGGTGGTCGTACGGGGGTCTCTTGGTGGTCCTGAGGCTGAAGATTGTGGTCTTCCTCATGATTGAACTTTTGAACTTTTCCTCTCTGCGCGTGCGCTTTTGGTCCTTTGGTGCTTATCTGAGTACGTCTGTCAGTCTTGATAGGCTTGGAGACAGAGGAGCTTCTTTATCTGGGTTCTTTCCTTCTTCTGGTATTGTTCTCTATGCAAGAAGCTTCAGAAATTTGCATTTTCCTATGCCCTTTGTACTAGGCAGAGGTTTCTTAAGTAAAAGGTTGAAAATTCAACAGATAACTCTACAAGCTAAATTAGAAATGCTTCATTCATTTTGTTAACCTAACTCTAAAAATCTCTGCTTCAGTCCCCCCTTTTCTTAAAATAGATTAAATTCTTTTACTACAGGGGTCTTGATTTAAATTCTGATCTACTATCATGACCGTCCTCTTTCAGTAAGATTCTATGAGTTCTAGAGAGTGATGTCAGACTGGCCATGTGTTTTAACATCCTCGAATTCTACATGAGTGTTAAAGTAGACATCATTAAACTTACAGTAACTAAAATTAATAGGATTATAATTGGGTGACATAAAGTCTTCTAAACAGTGTATTTCACTAGTTATGACTTGTGTTTATTAGCTAGTGATTGGTGCTGGATACACCAAGTTAAGAGACTTAACATACAGGAGGTTAGTGACATGTCTTGGGTAGACATTCTCTTTCGCACCCCATATGGTTTTTCATAAAGCAATTCAAAGTGGTTTAGCTTTTCTTTAGTCTTGGGTTTGGTTCGGATCTGCAGTAGTGCTAATGGGAGGGATTGAGTCCATGACAAATTAGCTTCTTGTCCCAATTGTACAATTTGTTGTTTGATCAAATGATTCATTTTTTTTACCTGACCACTTGACTGTGGGTTATATGGGGTGCGAAGTTCTCAGTCTATGTTCAAGTATTGGCTAACTTGTTGCACGAATTTTACAATAAAATGTGGTCCTCTATTTGAGGAGATTGTGGCCAGGACTCTAAAGCGTGGTATGTTTTCTTGTACCAATACCTTAGTTACTTCTTGAGCTTTAGAAGTCCTGGTGGGGAATGCTTCTGGCCATCCTGAAAAGGTATCTGTTAGCACCAGGAAAAACTTATACCCCCCTTTTCTTGGCAATTCTGTACAATCAATCTGCCATTGCTGCTCCGGCCCATGACCCTTCCGAATCTGGCTAAGCTTTGGTTTGGGAGTATTTTTGGGGTTGGTTTGGAGGCAAAGGTCACATTGTCGAGTTGTAAATGTCTAGTTATGCTAGAGCATCAATACCCCAATGGTTTTCTGGTGTTCTTCCTTTATTAGGGACCATCATAAATAGGAGGGTAGAACTAATTTTCCTTCTATGGTGGCCCATCCCTCTTGGTTATAGTCTCCTTTTTGCTCATAGATTAATTTTTTTTCTGGTTTGTTGTATCTTGGCTTACCTTTAGGGGAAATTTGCCCGTCTTGCTGCTTCTTTTGCTTCCCTATCTGCCAGCTCGTTTCCTTCTTCCAATTCGCAGTTGATCTTCTGATGTGCCTTAATGTGCATGATCGCTACTTTCTCTGGCAACTGGACTGCTGCTAGAAGTTGCAGTACTTCTGATGCATCTTTAATATTTTTCCCTTGAGACTTCAGCAGTCCTCTCTCTTTCTAAATGGCTCTGTGAGCATGCACTACTCCAAATGCATACTTCGAGTCCGTGTATATGTTTATTTCTTTCCCTCTTGCCAATTCTAGGGCCCGAGTTAGAGCAATTATCTCGGCCTTCTGTGCAGAGGTATTTGTTGGCAGGGGCCCAGATGATATTACTTCCTTGCACGTTGGAACTGCCTAGCCGGCGTGCCGTTTTCCACTGATGATATAACTGCTTCCATCAGTAAACGAGACTTCTGCATTCTCGAGAGGGGTGTCCTTCGAGTCAGGGCAGCTGGAGTAGGTGGCTTCAATGGTCTCCAGGCAGTCATGTTCCACTGGTTCCCCTTGGTTTCTACTGAGGAAGGAGGCTGGATTGACAATGTTAGCCACTACTATCTCTACATCATCTTGCTCCGCTATGATAGCTTGGTATCTCAGGAGCCGTTGTGGGGAAAGCCAATGCCCACCTTTTACCTCTAGCACTGCAGACACTGTGTGAGACACTAGCACAGTTCTTTTCTGGCCTAGGGTGAATTTGTGTGCCTCTTGGATGTTCAGGATGACTGCTGCAACAGCTCTGAGGCACCCAGGCCACCCTTTAGCTGCTGTATCCAATTGCTTAGAGAAGTAAGCCACTGCTCTCCGATATGGGCCCAGGTCCTGTGCTAGTATTCCTAAGGCGATTCCTTGCTTCTCATGGGAGAATAAAAGGAAAGGCTTACTCACGTCCGGCAATCTCAGGGCTGGAGCTGACATGAGGGCTTTTTTCAGCTGGTTGAAAGCTTGCGTAGCTTCCTTTGTCTCTTGGATGTTCCTGCTTTCAATTGCAATCAGTTCATAGAAGGGCTTAACAAACAGTCCATAGTTATAGATCCATAACCTGCACCACCCTGTCATCCTCAGGAAAGTTCGTAGTTCCTTTACCGTCTGAGGTTTTGGGGTCTGGCATATTGCCTCCTTCCGGCTTTGGCCCAAGGTACGTTGTCTAGCACTGACTTCCTAACCCAGATAAGTTACTTTCTGTTTTACTACTTGGGCTTTTTTCTTTGATACTCGGTACCCTTGGAGCCCCAAAAAGTTCAAGAGGCTTATCGTCCAGGCCGTGCATGCTTCCCTTGTCCGTGTGGCTATCAGGATGTCATCTACGTACTCTAGCAACTTCCCTTCCTCTGGAGGGGCTTCTCAGGTCTCTAATTCTTTTGCAAGTTGTTCTCCAAACAAAGTGGGTGAGTTTTTGAATCCTTGTGGGAGTCTGGTCCATGTCAGTTGAGTTCTTGGCCCGCTCTTAGGATTTTCCCATTCAAATGCAAAAATTTTCTGGCTTCGTGGATAGGAAGGCAAAAGAAGGCATCTTTTCAATCTAAAACGGTAAACCAAGTTAGCTCGGGGGTTAAGCAAGTTAATAACGTGTAGGGATTGGCCACCACAGGATACAGATCCTCAGTGACCTTGTTTATGGCCCGCAGATCCTGTACTAACCGGTATGACCCATCAGGTTTACCAACTGGTAGGATAGGGGTATTAACACTTACATAACATAAGTTGGAACAAGGTATTATAGACAATATCATGGTCATCAATGGAAGCAATATTTGATGGAACTTTTTCAGTTCTGAGGGTTCGTAACTTGTGTTTGTCGGTGACAGCAGGGAAGCACAGTGAGGCTGCTTAACAGGGCAGGATGCATACATATACTTTCCTTCGTCTACATTCACTTAACTTTATTTTACTTACTCTTACACATAACAAAACAACCACAACAACAAGGTACCTTTTCTTTTTCAACACACCTATTACACTTGTAGGTGTCCCTGGCTAGTCCCAGTGTTCTTGGATACCCCTCAATCTAGCTGTGTGGTTCCCAACTCTAGATCCTGTCAGACTTCTCTTCAAACTGGCAAAATTTTTACTCAATCTTGGGTGCTCTCAACAACCCAGCAAACTTAATTCTGGGTGCTCTTGGAATGTTAATCCCTCAACCCAGCAGGTTTGACTTAACCCTGGATGCTCTTGGAACATTAATCCCTCAATCCAGCAGGTTTGAATCAACCCTGGATGCTCTTGGAACATTAATCCCTCAATCCAGCAGGTTTGAATCAACCCTGGATGCTCTTGGAATATTAATCCCTCAATCCAGCAGGTTTGATCTTGGATGTTCTCGGGCATTCTTATCCCTCAATCCAGCAGAATTTTTAGGGGCCCCTCCTACACATTTTACCTTTTATTTTTCCCCAATAGATTATGCCAAGAAAACCCTCTTTTTACCTTTTAATTCATTTTTTTTTCTAATAAATTACATTTTACTCCCCCCCCCCCCCCAAGGGGTCCCACTCTTTCTCTGGGACCCAGTCCCAGGGGGGTTCTCTCACTCTTTTTATTACTCGCTTCGTCTCTTTACTGGCCGCTTTTCTCGCGAAAAAGACGGAAACGCAGCATGGGAGACTGCCGCTCTCGCTTAGCAGGCCTGGGGTAACCAGCCCGCCTCTGTCACGATCCGCTTCTTGCGGGGTGTCGTGATGGTTCTTTTCACCCATCCCAAAAGTGCAACAAAGGCAAACAACAAGGGACTATCAGTTAATCACAACAAATGCACCTTTAGTAGGGGCCAAAACAGTAAACGCGATAGTGGGGATCTGAAAGGAGATAAAAGGTTAGAGAGAGAACAGGGATATGGGAATAGCTACCAACACAGGCGAGATCCTCAGTGCTCCGGACGATGGGGATCCGTCTGTCGTGTCGGGGGAGTCTTCGAAGTTCTGGTCGACTCGGGGCTCCAATTATAGTCCACAGAGGAGAGAGGGGGGGAACAAGTGTAATAATGAAAGTCCATTGTAATTGCCCCGAGGGAACGGGTGAGTCCACAGAAACCACCAAAGCAAGACGAATCCAATGAAGAATAAGTCCATTTGAATCACTGAAGGGAAACAGGTCATGTCATTAGTGGTCAGACCACCAATTTCCCCTCCTCCCTATAGCAGGGGTCTCAGTCTCAGTCCTTGGGAGGAGGGTTCTCATTCTTTCTTTGTCACAGTGGTAACGAGGCAGATGAGGGGTCTTCAGTGAAGGACCGCGAGAGTCACCCCAAAAGTTCATTGGGCTTAAGAACGGAGATTAGAAGCAGGCCGCGCATCAGGCTGTCCCGTGCTGGCTCCATGTCAGGTCTTTGCCAAGTCCTTGCCAACTCCTTGCCAAGTTCTTACCAGGCCTTGTTGGGAACAGCCAGCATGACGGTTCAGTGGTCCCACCTGTGCTGTGTCCTGTTCTAAGCCGGAACTACAGTGGGGGAAGGGATTCTTTCTTGTGGCAATCGGAAGGCAGAATGGAAAATGAGGGGCTTCTGACGGGCTCTTACACCACCCCGTGACTGACGATTGCCCTCGAAAGATCTTCATCAGCAGGATTCCATGGTGTCGTCGTGCAGTCTTCAGGACTCGTCAAGTGTTGGCAGCAGGTCCCAGGGAAAAGAGAAGAGGAAAAGGGAAAGAAAGAGAAAACGGGAAAACTAAAACAATCACAACATATTAGTAATCACAACAAATTATAATTAAACAATAAGCAAAATACAATTAGTAAATCAATAATAGTTATTTAAATAATAATCAATATGAATCAATTAAACAATAAATTGATCAAATAATAAACCAGTATCATCAATATTAAACAGTAAAGTAATAAACCTAGTATAATCGATATTACTCAGTACAATTTTATAAACAATAAACAAAAATAATTAAAACAGCGATTAGAACAAATCATAAAAGAAAATGATGTAAAACATATCTTCTAACCTTATCATCTTCTTGTGTCTACTGTCCTGGGAACATCTCTAGTGTAAAGGATGTCGGCCAAGTGGTGTGCATTAATTATAGATGTTAATTTTGTTCATCGTTTCATCATTCTCCAATTTACAATAAGCAAGATTACTGATAAAACAAAACCAATCATAACTAAAATCAGAAGAACAACAATGGGATGACACAATTTCTTCAGGATACCGGTGGCGGTGGGTGACCACCCGAAAAGGGTATCCCACCACTTGTGCTCGGCATCACTTTTCACCCTTTCTACAACACGATGTATTTCTTGCACATGATGATGAACAGTTACCAGAGTTTTCTGTCCATTCCCCTTGATTTTTCCTAGGATCTCTATTAGATCTTGATGAAGTAATAATTGCTTGACCAGAGAAAGGTTCATCCCAATGGGAGTAGGCAGTAGCTTGTGAATCAACGTGAGATTGGATTCTAAAAGTTCATGTGAAGTAACTGGAGCTACAAAAGAAAAATCACATCCTGCAATTTTAGTAAAGTTGCAAGCACAAAAATTTGAATGATTTTTAGTAGCTACTACTGTACTTTCTATAAACACAGTATCCCAAGCGGTTCTGAAGCAGGCACACCCATTGTCTGTAGATACAAGGACTGTTTCAGAAGTCTCGTTAGGATGAATATCAAAATGACAGCTATTTTGTTCTGTCTCCAGACAAATATCTTGAGCTACAATTGCATTACCTTCACAGATAAACCCTAGTTGTTCTCAGATGGTACAGGACTCTAAATTGACAGTTTGCCATTTGTCATCAATTTGATGGGCCCATTCTCTATGTTCAGAAGGATAGAAAGTGGGTCCATCATGATTTAATCCTAGTGCAATGATAGGGAATATCAAATGCACCCAGGCATTTCTTATGGTCAACGCAAATGCTGTGGCTGTGTTTGTGTTAGGGTCATAGGTAAAATTCACTAAATTCCACCAGGATTGGAAATCTCTTTCAAAGTCAGTGGCACTGTCCCAGACTATTTTCCTAATTTCAGTGGGAAAAGTGCCTTCTTCACCTTCTCTTATAATTGAGGCAGCAACTGACTGCATCCATCATTGAGCCTGGATACGGCTAAGAGCTAAGGAAACGTTGCTTTGTGCGGCATTAAGTGCATCAATGATCAATTTGCTATTATTTACATTTATCTTTTCCCAATTTGCTAGAATGTTTGATAGCAACCACTGATGTGTTCCCAAGGCTGATAAGGACGATTGCAGTGGTTGTTGTATTTTGGTTAAATCTTTAGTTGTGGAAGCCAATTTATTCATTCATACTTCTGAATCAATACTATTTAGGATTCCCAATCCTGTTCCCACAAGACCAGTTATGTCTCTTGGCACGCGGTTTTTAGGAGGCTTCCACTGTCGCAGCCAGGTTGTCCAAGCCTGAAAAGAGGTCTGCAAAAAGGGTGAACAAGCTGGTTGTATTTCTCAGATATTGTTTTGCATCAGCAATTTGACTTGTTTAAGAGACCATAACAGATTAAACAATATCTGTTGTTGGCCAGTTTTCCTGATTCTATATGGTCCAATTTCAAAAATTTTCGGGCTAAGTGTAACCAGTGGTTGGGTGGTAGGTGTCACAACATTAACATCAAGTCCTACTCCAGTATTTGAATCAATACTTTCAACTTAAAAAACAAAAACAAAAACAAAAACAAAACAAAACAAAAAAAAAGTGCTTCAGTATTTTTGGACCAAAACCAAACTACTTCTACAGTTTGTGTTCATGTGAAATTGTGCCAACAATCCTGTATGCTTGGCTGCGTACAAACCTTTTTGTGCTTCAAGAGATCCTTTCACTTTTTCTGCATGCTACCACAATTAGTTCAGACCACGGTCACTCAGCTGCTTTCTGGCCATGGGGTTGCGGTAGGATGCAGAAAAGTATGACCAGTTTTATCATGGATTAGGTGGTCTTCATGTCCCTCGGAGTTCTTCTGAGAAAGTAAACACAACAGAATTCTGCCGCCGAGAGGCAGAAAAGTTAGAATGATGGAATTATCCAGCATGTATTTGTCCAATGCTCTTTCCCTAGAGCACCAGAGGATTCCCATGCATATTTCTTCAGAGGGGGTTTTAGCACAAGTGCTACTAGTCCTATAGTAAGAGAGGTCCACCAGAACAGGTTGGCCAGGGTCATGAGCTGGATTATTAGGATCATTTGGTACAGAGCATAGGAGTCAGTGTAGATGCAGACCAAAGAGGAATTCTGTGCTTCTCGTTGAAAAACACTCCAGACAGCTATCAGCTCCCCACTGTGTGTACTACCTTCTCCCTCTGTAATCATTTGCTCACCAGAGGAAAAGTGGAGGGCTTCTGCCCTAGATTTCCATCCTTTTCCTTCCCCTTTAGCAAAAGCATCAGTAAACCAAGAGTTTGCTGATTGTTCGGGGCAGAAAGGAGGGGTTACTTTGATTACAGAGGCAGGTTTGTCCAAGCTCTCCGTTTCTTGGATTGCTAAAGTTTTTACAGCTCCTTCTGTCATTGAGAAGAAGTTACAGTAATGTTCAACCTGAGCATACCACTTTCTCACTGAGGCCCTCTGGGCCACCCCGTCAGGAGGGGGACTCCCACTAGTGACTGTCTTAATAACCTTGAAGGGGCCTCTCAATACAATTGGTTGTTTTTGTGCAATTTTTTCTACTTCTAGGAAAGCTAAGATAACCATCAACAATCCTTTTTCCCAGGTAGTGTATCTTTTCTCAGCATCTTTGGAACCACGGGAATCAAAACCAACAGGTCTTGTCGGAGCCTCAGGACCCCGCTGCCATATGTGTACTGACAGCCCTGAGGAGGCAAATGCCCATTCCACCTGGAAAGGATCTGTAGGATGGATAGGGCCCAGTGCTTGATGAGCTGTTGCTTCAAAAATCAGCAATTGCAATGCTGACTCCTGAGAAAGACTCCAATCCCATTTCACCCCTTTCCTCAACAAGTCATAAAGGGGAACAAATGGGTCGTTCCAGTGACTAGGAAATCTGTCTGGTCTTTCTACAGGAGATACAGCTGCTATCGTTTTTGGAAGGAGAATTGCTGTAGGTTTGAGTGATTCTGGAAGCCCACAAATTCAAGGGGTCATTATCTTGGGCTTCACAGGTAATTGCATCAGGGATTCAAAGCCAGGAATTCATTTCTTTTTGTGAGTCATTTGCAGGCAAGCAGCTTTGTGCACATTTTCCAAGAGCTGGTCGGGGGTACTAATTCTAGCTATGGGATCTCCCCTTTCCAAGGGGCTTGTTCCCCCGGCCCAAAAAGCTGCACGCTGTGTCAGGGACCATGTGTCACCTTTCTCTCCTGTTGTTAAGAAGACACCATGTCCCCAATACCCACTGGCTTCCTGTTCAGTGAATTGAATTTGATCACCACCAGTGAGGGACACCCGGAAAACATATTCTGTTTCTGATTCATGTGGAGGCTGTCCGTATTCCCTTTTAAGCTTAGCTAGCTCGGTGGCCGTGTTTAGTTGTGATGGTATGCGTTTGGTTGTGATGTGAGGTTCCAGATCATCATCACTGAGATAGTTCTACTCTGTTTTAATCAAGGGTCTCAAGTGATGGCAGCAATGTTCCCCACAATTACTTGCTGCTTCAAGTTCTTGATGAGGATAGATTTGTTTAATGTGAGGAGTTTCCTTCTCCTCAAGCTCTGTAGAGGAATCAGCATGATGGGATTTGTTAATATGTTCCTCTGTTAAGGCAGCTCGCAATGCCTAGATCACATTTTTTTGCTTCATAGAACTGTTTTTGCAAAATTTCAACTAGATTTTGAAGGGAGTCTATTATAGCATGTTCCTCACTTCTTCGCTGGAAGCCATTTTCTATAGCTGCCATAAGACAAGCTCCCAAAACTGAGCAGAAGATAGTTTTATTTTTGCCCAGTTTGAATTTTGTTTCATGTTGTAATGAACACACTCTATCAATAACATTTTCTAAGTTCAACCAATTACTCTGTGCCCATTTTTCTCCTTCTGTAGAAGGTTTGGCATTGTGTTTGGCTAGTAGTGCATAAAATTCAGCTTTAATTTCAAGGCTAAGATTGTCACTCATTTTGTGAAGGGACCAAAACCACGACAGGGAGCTACAAACTTAAGTTCCACAAAACTACACAGCCCTCGCTGTGTCGCCCTTCGCTTCCCTGGCTGGGTGAAAGGACAATCATCTGCCTGGGAGGCTCTGCTTAGTTGCTTCAAGTTGTCCCTTCCTTCCCAGACCACATACACACAACAACAACAAAACAACAGTGTCCCGCCCTTTGCACTAAGGGATCCTTTATGAATTGCCAAAGACAGTATGGGTGCCTTTTCAGCTGCAACCCTTCTGTCTAGACAGAAATCCTGTCCGTGACGCCAATTTTAATGTCACGATCCGTTTCTTGCGGGGTGTCGTGATGGTTCTTTTCACCCATCCCAAAAGTGCAACAAAGGCAAACAACAAGGGACTATCAGTTAATCACAACAAATGCACCTTTAGTAGGGGCCAAAACAGTAAACGCGATAGTGGGGATCTGAAAGGAGATAAAAGGTTAGAGAGAGAACAGGGCTATGGGAATAGCTACCAACACAGGCGAGATCCTCAGTGCTCCGGACGATGGGGATCCGTCTGTCGTGTCGGGGGAGTCTTCGAAGTTCTGGTCGACTCGGGGCTCCAATTATAGTCCACAGAGGAGAGAGGGGGGGAACAAGTGTAATAATGAAAGTCCATTGTAATTGCCCCGAGGGAACGGGTGAGTCCACAGAAACCACCAAAGCAAGACGAATCCAATGAAGAATAAGTCCATTTGAATCACTGAAGGGAAACAGGTCATGTCATTAGTGGTCAGACCACCAATTTCCCCTCCTCCCTATAGCAGGGGTCTCAGTCTCAGTCCTTGGGAGGAGGGTTCTCATTCTTTCTTTGTCACAGTGGTAACGAGGCAGATGAGGGGTCTTCAGTGAAGGACCGCGAGAGTCACCCCAAAAGTTCATTGGGCTTAAGAACGGAGATTAGAAGCAGGCCGCGCATCAGGCTGTCCCGTGCTGGCTCCATGTCAGGTCTTTGCCAAGTCCTTGCCAACTCCTTGCCAAGTTCTTACCAGGCCTTGTTGGGAACAGCCAGCATGACGGTTCAGTGGTCCCACCTGTGCTGTGTCCTGTTCTAAGCCGGAACTACAGTGGGGGAAGGGATTCTTTCTTGTGGCAATCGGAAGGCAGAATGGAAAATGAGGGGCTTCTGACGGGCTCTTACAGCCTCGCATTCACACACATTCATCCCCCCTTTATTCGCCCTGTAATGCAAAGGATCTCCCACTTGCCGAGCCGTGGGGGCTTTTAGCCGCTCGGCACGAAGCTCGGGTAGCTGGTACATCTGAGGGTCCACCAGAAGAACGGGAGGGACACTCGGGCTGCTGAAATCCTGCTCGTTGATTGAAGGGTCGCAGAAGGGGCAAACAGGGAGACAACGAAGCAGTAGAGAGGCAGATTCCGAGAGCCCCGAAGGGCGGGCTGAGGATTCTTTTACTGCGTAGGGGTAGGAGGGTTTAGCATTCGAGGGTACAATCGGGAGAAGGCTAAAGGGAGGGGAAATATAACATTAACCAGTGGGGAAAAGGGAAAGGAGTGTTCTTGGTGGAAGAACCGTGGAACAGAGAAGATTCTAGGCTAAGAGGCAGACTTGAACAACAACTGACAGGACAGGGGGAGGGTACAATTCTCTTACGAAAGGGGGTGGAGAACTCATACAACTGCTGTTTCCCATGGCAACCCTAGACTGCCTTCCCCAACCCCTCCCCCTGCACCAGTGACAGCTTTTAACACTGAAGGGCAGTGCTATTGTATAACAAACACTTAATTCTTAGCCCAGCCGGGCTCGCTGGCTACTTTTGCAAGCTTTTTACCAACTAGCGATGCTTGTAAGCGGTGCTTGTAACTCCTAGCTTGTACCACGCTCCCACTAGCTGCGCTATCAGCTAGCGGCGTTCAAAGCAGCTCCTCAAACCGCGGCTTGTGCCCGCGCGCCCGCTGCGCTATCAGCTGGGCCGCGCCTAAAGCACCTTTGCAAGCCCCGACTGAAACGATACGCGGAAGAAATCAATAGACTCCATAACCTGGGGTAGTTATGAAGTGGGTACGTATGTCAGCGCCCGGCACAAGTGAGATAGCTCTCCAAAACTTGTGCCCCGAGCCTCAGTCTGACCCACACTTTTATTCTTAAAGGCGTTCCATATGCAATACATTGCACAACATTTTCATGCATATTCCACCCCTGGCCCCGCCTGTCCTCGCTTCTCATGCGAAGTAAGTCCACGCCCTTCTGGGCATGCGTGGTTTGCTGTGGTGGTCGTACGGGGGTCTCTTGGTGGTCCTGAAGCTGAAGATTGTGGTCTTCCTCATGATTGAACTTTTGAACTTTTCCTCTCTGCGCGTGCGCTTTTGGTCCTTTGGTGCTTATCTGAGTACGTCTGTCAGTCTTGATAGGCTTGGAGACAGAGGAGCTTCTTTATTTTAATTCAGAAGGAAAGGGTTCTTTCCTTCTTCTGGTATTGTTCTTCATGCAAGAAGCTTCAGAAATTTGCATTTTCCTTTGCCCTTTGTATTAGGCAGAGGTTTCTTAAGCAAAAGGTTGAAAATTCAACACATAACTCTACAAGCTAAATTAGAAATGCTTAATTCATTTTGTTAACCTAACTCTAAAAATCTCTATTTCACCTCGAGAGCTGTCACAGAGCAGAAAGGCAGCTGAGATGCTGAAAAGCAGCAAAGCTGAACTGCCTGCCTCAACTTCAGCAGTGTGTAATTGACTGAAGGCGAAAAACCAAGCAGCAGAGCAGCGGGCTTCTGTGCGCACTGAAGGCAATTGCAAGAATCCAGCAGCTGCTCCTTGCCAAGCACAGGCAGCTGCCTGTGTTCTTGCTTCTTGACCAACTCACAGTTGCCCTTCTTTTCAGCAGCTGCCATCGTGTTCTCTGCATCTCGGAGCCTCAGGGGAGCAACAAGAATTTCCAAGGTGGGATGCATGAAAACTAAAATAAAAACTCAGGAAGTTTGTCCTGGAACACCTTCTATTGGCATGCCAAGAGTGAATTCAACAGGCAGGAGAGCGGCAGCCACCGTCCTGCAGCTGTCTGCGAGCTTCGCACACAAGCCGGCTTCTTCGCGGCTTCGTTCTTCGCCTCTTGCAAGCTACCGCGATCTCCGGCTGCCGGAGGCGAAGAAGCGGCAACTTCGCGCACAGATGACTGGAGCGGCAGCGGTGCGCTCCGAAGCGCCGCTTTTGCCGAAAGACGCCGGGAAGCGGCACTTGCTTTCGGCCAGCTGCGGAGCTCCGTATTCTGCCTCTCTAGTCGCCTACATCTTAGCGCAAAGCTTTTCCGCTCCAGTTCTCAAGGAGAAAGTGTCCCAGCACTGCTCACTTAGCCCGACCTTGCCAGGAAATGAGATTTGCTGCACATTCCAAGGACACTGCATTTTCCTGGGCAAGCTGCAACCTGCTGGCAGATGGCCGTGCTCTCTGCCCACTCCTGCCCAGCTCTGAGTAGTAGCGGGCACGTTGCAGCCTGGCGAAGGCAAGAAACCTGGAGAGCTGTCACAGAGCAGAAGGGCAGCTGAGATGCTGAAAAGCAGCAAAGCTGAACTGCCTGCCTCAACTTCAGCAGTGTGTAATTGACTGAAGGCGAAAAACCAAGCAGCAGAGCAGCGGGCTTCTGTGCGCACTGAAGGCAATTGCAAGAATCCAGCAGCTGCTCCTCGCCAAGCACAGTCAACTGCCTGTGTTCTTGCTTCTTGACCAACTCACAGTTGCCCTTCTTCTCAGCAGCTGCCACCGTGTTCTCTGCATCTCGGAGCCTCTGGGGAGCAGCAAGAATTTCCAAGGTGGGATGTAGTAGGACTACGTCAAAACCCAGGAAAATTGTCCTGGAACACCTTCCACTCGCATGCCAAGAGTGAATTCAACAGGCTTGGAGAGCGGCAGCCACCGTCCTGCAGCTGTCTGCGAGCTTCGCACACAAGCCGGCTTCTTCGCGGCTTCGTTCTTCGCCTATGCAAGCTACCGCGATCTCCGGCTGCCGGAGGCGAAGAAGCGGCAACTTCGCGCACAGATGACTGGAGCGGCAGCGGTGCGCTCCGAAGCGCCGCTTTTGCCGAAAGACGCCGGGAAGCGGCACTTGCTTTCGGCCAGCTGCGGAGCTGCGTATTCTGCCTCTCTAGTCGCCTACATCTTAGCGCAAAGCTTTTCCGCTCCAGTTCTCAAGGAGAAAGTGTACCAGCACTGCTCACTTAGCCCGACCTTGCCAGGAAATGAGATTTGCTGCACATTCCAAGGACACTGCATTTTCCTGGGCAAGCTGCAACCTGCTGGCAAATGGCCGTGCTCTCTGCCCACTCCTGCCCAGCTCTGGGTAGTAGCGGGCACGTTGCAGCCTGGCGAAGGCAAGAAACCTGGAGAGCTGTCACAGAGCAGAAGGGCAGCTGAGATGCTGAAAAGCAGCAAAGCTGAACTGCCTGCCTCAACTTCAGCAGTGTGTAATTGACTGCAGGCGAAACACGAAGCAGCAGAGCAGCGGGCTTCTGTGCGCACTGAAGGCAATTGCAAGAATCCAGCAGCTGCTCCTCGCCAAGCACAGTCAACTGCCTGTGTTCTTGCTTCTTGACCAACTCACAGTTGCCCTTCTTCTCAGCAGCTGCCACCGTGTTCTCTGCATCTCGGAGCCTCTGGGGAGCAACAAGAATTTCCAAGGTGGGATGCATGAAAACTAAAATAAAAACTCAGGAAGGTTGTCCTGGAACACCTCCCATTGGCATGCCAAGAGTGAATTCAACAGGCAGGAGAGCGGCAGCCACCGTCCTGCAGCTGTCTGCGAGCTTCGCACACAAGCCGGCTTCTTCGCGGCTTCGTTCTTCTCCTCTTGCAAGCTACCGCGATCTCCGGCTGCCTGAGGCGACGAAGCGGCTACTTCGCGCACAGATCACTGGAGCGGCAGCGGTGCGCTCCGAAGCGCCGCTTTTGCCGAAAGACGCCGGGAAGCGGCACTTGCTTTCGGCCAGCTGCGGAGCTCCGTATTCTGCCTCTCTAGTCGCCTACATCTTAGCGAAAAGCTTTTCCGCTCCAGTTCTCAAGGAGAAAGTGTACCAGCACTGCTCACTTAGCCCGACCTTGCCAGGAAATAGGATTTGCTGCACATTCCAAGGACACTGCATTTTCCTGGGCAAGCTGCAACCTGCTGGCAGATGGCCGTGCTCTCTGCTCACTCCTGCCCAGTTCTTGGTACTAGCGGGCACGTTGCAGCCTGGCGAAGGCAAGAAACCTGGAGAGCTGTCACAGAGCAGAAAGCAGCTGAGATGCTGAAAAGCAGCAAAGCTGAACTGCCTGCCTCAACTTCAGCAGTGTGTAATTGACTGAAGGCGAAAAACCAAGCAGCAGAGCAGCGGGCTTCTGTGCGCACTGAAGGCAATTGCAAGAATCCAGCAGCTGCTCCTAGCCAAGCACAGTCAACTGCCTGTGTTCTTGCTTCTTGACCAACTCACAGTTGCCCTTCTTCTCAGCAGCTGCCACCGTGTTCTCTGCATCTCGGAGCCTCAGGGGAGCAACAAGAATTTCCAAGGTGGGATGCATGAAAACTAAAATAATAACTCAGGAAGTTTGTCCTGGAACACCTTCTACTGGCATGCCAAGAGTGAATTCAACAGGCAGGAGAGCGGCAGCCACCGTCCTGCAGCTGTCTGCGAGCTTCGCACACAAGCCGGCTTCTTCGCGGCTTCGTTCTTCGCCTCTTGCAAGCTACCGCGATCTCCGGCTGCCGGAGGCGAAGAAGCGGCAACTTCGCGCACAGATGACTGGAGCGGCAGCGGTGCGCTCCGAAGCGCCGCTTTTGCCGAAAGACGCCGGGAAGCGGCACTTGCTTTCGGCCAGCTGCGGAGCTGCGTATTCTGCCTCTCTAGTCGCCTACATCTTAGCGAAAAGCTTTTCCGCTCCAGTTCTCAAGGAGAAAGTGTCCCAGCACTGCTCACTTAGCCCGACCTTGCCAGGAAATAGGATTTGCTGCACATTCCAAGGACACTGCATTTTCCTGGGCAAGCTGCAACCTGCTGGCAGATGGCCGTGCTCTCTGCCCACTCCTGCCCAGTTCTTGGTACTAGCGGGCACGTTGCAGCCTGGCGAAGGCAAGAAACCTGGAGAGCTGTCACAGAGCAGAAGGGCAGCTGAGATGCTGAAAAGCAGCAAAGCTGAACTGCCTGCCTCAGCTTCAGCAGAGTGTAATTGACTGAAGGCGAAAAACCAAGCAGCAGAGCAGCGGGCTTCTGTGCGCACTGAAGGCAATTGCTAGAATCCAGCAGCTGCTCCTCGCCAAGCACAGTCAACTGCCTGTGTTCTTGCTTCTTGACCAACTCACAGTTGCCCTTCTTCTCAGCAGCTGCCACCGTGTTCTCTGCATCTCGGAGCCTCTGGGGAGCAGCAAGAATTTCCAAGGTGGGATGAAGTAGGACTACGTCAAAACCCAGGAAAATTGTCCTGGAACACCTTCCACTCGCATGCCAAGAGTGAATTCAACAGGCTTGGAGAGCGGCAGCCACCGTCCTGCAGCTGTCTGCGAGCTTCGCACACAAGCCGGCTTCTTCGCGGCTTCGTTCTTCGCCTCTTGCAAGCTACCGCGATCTCCGGCTGCCGGAGGCGAAGAAGCGGCTACTTCGCGCACAGATGACTGGAGCGGCAGCGGTGCGCTCCGAAGCGCCGCTTTTGCCGAAAGACGCCGGGAAGCGGCACTTGCTTTCGGCCAGCTGCGGAGCTCCGTATTCTGCCTCTCTAGTCGCCTACATCTTAGCGCAAAGCTTTTCCGCTCCAGTTCTCAAGGAGAAAGTGTCCCTGCACTGCTCACTTAGCCCGACCTTGCCAGGAAATAGGATTTGCTGCACATTCCAAGGACACTGCATTTTCCTGGGCAAGCTGCAACCTGCTGGCAGATGGCCGTGCTCTCTGCCCACTCCTGCCCAGTTCTTGGTACTAGCGGGCACGTTGTAGCCTGGCGAAGGCAAGAAACCTCTGAAACGATACGCGGAAGAAATCAATAGACTCCATAACCTGGGGTAGTTATGAAGTGGGTACGTATGTCAGCGCCCGGCACAAGTGAGATAGCTCTCCAAAACTTGTGCCCCGAGCCTCAGTCTGACCCACACTTTTATTCTTAAAGGCGTTCCATATGCAATACATTGCACAACATTTTCATGCATATTCCACCCCTGGCCCCGCCTGTCCTCGCTTCTCATGCGAAGTAAGTCCACGCCCTTCTGGGCATGCGTGGTTTGCTGTGGTGGTCGTACGGGGGTCTCTTGGTGGTCCTGAGGCTGAAGATTGTGGTCTTCCTCATGATTGAACTTTTGAACTTTTCCTCTCTGCGCGTGCGCTTTTGGTCCTTTGGTGCTTATCTGAGTACGTCTGTCAGTCTTGATAGGCTTGGAGACAGAGGAGCTTCTTTATCTGGGTTCTTTCCTTCTTCTGGTATTGTTCTCTATGCAAGAAGCTTCAGAAATTTGCATTTTCCTATGCCCTTTGTACTAGGCAGAGGTTTCTTAAGTAAAAGGTTGAAAATTCAACACATAACTCTACAAGCTAAATTAGAAATGCTTCATTCATTTTGTTAACCTAACTCTAAAAATCTCTGCTTCAGTCCCCCCTTTTCTTAAAATAGATTAAATTCTTTTACTACAGGGGTCTTGATTTAAATTCTGATCTACTATCATGACCGTCCTCTTTCAGTAAGATTCTATGAGTTCTAGAGAGTGATGTCAGACTGGCCATGTGTTTTAACATCCTCGAATTCTACATGAGTGTTAAAGTAGACATCATTAAACTTACAGTAACTAAAATTAATAGGATTATAATTGGGTGACATAAAGTCTTCTAAACAGTGTATTTCACTAGTTATGACTTGTGTTTATTAGCTAGTGATTGGTGCTGGATACACCAAGTTAAGAGACTTAACATACAGGAGGTTAGTGACATGTCTTGGGTAGACATTCTCTTTCGCACCCCATATGGTTTTTCATAAAGCAATTCAAAGTGGTTTAGCTTTTCTTTAGTCTTGGGTTTGGTTCGGATCTGCAGTAGTGCTAATGGGAGGGATTGAGTCCATGACAAATTAGCTTCTTGTCCCAATTGTACAATTTGTTGTTTGATCAAATGATTCATTTTTTTTACCTGACCACTTGACTGTGGGTTATATGGGGTGCGAAGTTCTCAGTCTATGTTCAAGTATTGGCTAACTTGTTGCACGAATTTTACAATAAAATGTGGTCCTCTATTTGAGGAGATTGTGGCCAGGACTCTAAAGCGTGGTATGTTTTCTTGTACCAATACCTTAGTTACTTCTTGAGCTTTAGAAGTCCTGGTGGGGAATGCTTCTGGCCATCCTGAAAAGGTATCTGTTAGCACCAGGAAAAACTTATACCCCCCTTTTCTTGGCAATTCTGTACAATCAATCTGCCATTGCTGCTCCGGCCCATGACCCTTCCGAATCTGGCTAAGCTTTGGTTTGGGAGTATTTTTGGGGTTGGTTTGGAGGCAAAGGTCACATTGTCGAGTTGTAAATGTCTAGTTATGCTAGAGCATCAATACCCCAATGGTTTTCTGGTGTTCTTCCTTTATTAGGGACCATCATAAATAGGAGGGTAGAACTAATTTTCCTTCTATGGTGGCCCATCCCTCTTGGTTATAGTCTCCTTTTTGCTCATAGATTAATTTTTTTTCTGGTTTGTTGTATCTTGGCTTACCTTTAGGGGAAATTTGCCCGTCTTGCTGCTTCTTTTGCTTCCCTATCTGCCAGCTCGTTTCCTTCTTCCAATTCGGAGTTGATCTTCTGATGTGCCTTAATGTGCATGATCGCTACTTTCTCTGGCAACTGGACTGCTGCTAGAAGTCGCAGTACTTCTGATGCATCTTTAATATTTTTCCCTTGAGACTTCAGCAGTCCTCTCTCTTTCTAAATGGCTCTGTGAGCATGCACTACTCCAAATGCATACTTCGAGTCCGTGTATATGTTTATTTCTTTCCCTCTTGCCAATTCTAGGGCCCGAGTTAGAGCAATTATCTCGGCCTTCTGTGCAGAGGTATTTGTTGGCAGGGGCCCAGATGATATTACTTCCTTGCACGTTGGAACTGCCTAGCCGGCGTGCCGTTTTCCACTGATGATATAACTGCTTCCATCAGTAAACGAGACTTCTGCATTCTCGAGAGGGGTGTCCTTCGAGTCAGGGCAGCTGGAGTAGGTGGCTTCAATGGTCTCCAGGCAGTCATGTTCCACTGGTTCCCCTTGGTTTCTACTGAGGAAGGAGGCTGGATTGACAATGTTAGCCACTACTATCTCTACATCATCTTGCTCCGCTATGATAGCTTGGTATCTCAGGAGCCGTTGTGGGGAAAGCCAATGCCCACCTTTTACCTCTAGCACTGCAGACACTGTGTGAGACACTAGCACAGTTCTTTTCTGGCCTAGGGTGAATTTGTGTGCCTCTTGGATGTTCAGGATGACTGCTGCAACAGCTCTGAGGCACCCAGGCCACCCTTTAGCTGCTGTATCCAATTGCTTAGAGAAGTAAGCCACTGCTCTCCGATATGGGCCCAGGTCCTGTGCTAGTATTCCTAAGGCGATTCCTTGCTTCTCATGGGAGAATAAAAGGAAAGGCTTACTCACGTCCGGCAATCTCATGGCTGGAGCTGACATGAGGGCTTTTTTCAGCTGGTTGAAAGCTTGCGTAGCTTCCTTTGCCTCTTGGATGTTCCTGCTTTCAGTTGCAATCAGTTCATAGAAGGGCTTAACAAACAGTCCATAGTTATAGATCCATAACCTGCACCACCCTGTCATCCTCAGGAAAGTTCGTAGTTCCTTTACCGTCTGAGGTTTTGGGGTCTGGCATATTGCCTCCTTCCGGCTTTGGCCCAAGGTACGTTGTCTAGCACTGACTTCCTAACCCAGATAAGTTACTTTCTGTTTTACTACTTGGGCTTTTTTCTTTGATACTCGGTACCCTTGGAGCCCCAAAAAGTTCAAGAGGCTTATCGTCCAGGCCGTGCATGCTTCCCTTGTCCGTGTGGCTATCAGGATGTCATCTACGTACTCTAGCAACTTCCCTTCCTCTGGAGGGGCTTCTCAGGTCTCTAATTCTTTTGCAAGTTGTTCTCCAAACAAAGTGGGTGAGTTTTTGAATCCTTGTGGGAGTCTGGTCCATGTCAGTTGAGTTCTTGGCCCGCTCTTAGGATTTTCCCATTCAAATGCAAAAATTTTCTGGCTTCGTGGATAGGAAGGCAAAAGAAGGCATCTTTTCAATCTAAAACGGTAAACCAAGTTAGCTCGGGGGTTAAGCAAGTTAATAACGTGTAGGGATTGGCCACCACAGGATACAGATCCTCAGTGACCTTGTTTATGGCCCGCAGATCCTGTACTAACCGGTATGACCCATCAGGTTTACCAACTGGTAGGATAGGGGTATTAACACTTACATAACATAAGTTGGAACAAGGTATTATAGACAATATCATGGTCATCAATGGAAGCAATATTTGATGGAACTTTTTCAGTTCTGAGGGTTCGTAACTTGTGTTTGTCGGTGACAGCAGGGAAGCACAGTGAGGCTGCTTAACAGGGCAGGATGCATACATATACTTTCCTTCGTCTACATTCACTTAACTTTATTTTACTTACTCTTACACATAACAAAACAACCACAACAACAAGGTACCTTTTCTTTTTCAACACACCTATTACACTTGTAGGTGTCCCTGGCTAGTCCCAGTGTTCTTGGATACCCCTCAATCTAGCTGTGTGGTTCCCAACTCTAGATCCTGTCAGACTTCTCTTCAAACTGGCAAAATTTTTACTCAATCTTGGCTGCTCTCAACAACCCAGCAAACTTAATTCTGGGTGCTCTTGGAATGTTAATCCCTCAACCCAGCAGGTTTGACTTAACCCTGGATGCTCTTGGAACATTAATCCCTCAATCCAGCAGGTTTGAATCAACCCTGGATGCTCTTGGAACATTAATCCCTCAATCCAGCAGGTTTGAATCAACCCTGGATGCTCTTGGAATATTAATCCCTCAATCCAGCAGGTTTGATCTTGGATGTTCTCGGGCATTCTTATCCCTCAATCCAGCAGAATTTTTAGGGGCCCCTCCTACACATTTTACCTTTTATTTTTCCCCAATAGATTATGCCAAGAAAACCCTCTTTTTACCTTTTAATTCATTTTTTTTTCTAATAAATTACATTTTACTCCCCCCCCCCCCCAAGGGGTCCCACTCTTTCTCTGGGACCCAGTCCCAGGGGGGTTCTCTCACTCTTTTTATTACTCGCTTCGTCTCTTTACTGGCCGCTTTTCTCGCGAAAAAGACGGAAACGCAGCATGGGAGACTGCCGCTCTCGCTTAGCAGGCCTGGGGTAACCAGCCCGCCTCTGTCACGATCCGCTTCTTGCGGGGTGTCGTGATGGTTCTTTTCACCCATCCCAAAAGTGCAACAAAGGCAAACAACAAGGGACTATCAGTTAATCACAACAAATGCACCTTTAGTAGGGGCCAAAACAGTAAACGCGATAGTGGGGATCTGAAAGGAGATAAAAGGTTAGAGAGAGAAGAGGGATATGGGAATAGCTACCAACACAGGCGAGATCCTCAGTGCTCCGGACGATGGGGATCCGTCTGTCGTGTCGGGGGAGTCTTCGAAGTTCTGGTCGACTCGGGGCTCCAATTATAGTCCACAGAGGAGAGAGGGGGGGAACAAGTGTAATAATGAAAGTCCATTGTAATCGCCCCGAGGGAACGGGTGAGTCCACAGAAACCACCAAAGCAAGACGAATCCAATGAAGAATAAGTCCATTTGAATCACTGAAGGGAAACAGGTCATGTCATTAGTGGTCAGACCACCAATTTCCCCTCCTCCCTATAGCAGGGGTCTCAGTCTCAGTCCTTGGGAGGAGGGTTCTCATTCTTTCTTTGTCACAGTGGTAACGAGGCAGATGAGGGGTCTTCAGTGAAGGACCGCGAGAGTCACCCCAAAAGTTCATTGGGCTTAAGAACGGAGATTAGAAGCAGGCCGCGCATCAGGCTGTCCCGTGCTGGCTCCATGTCAGGTCTTTGCCAAGTCCTTGCCAACTCCTTGCCAAGTTCTTACCAGGCCTAGTTGGGAACAGCCAGCATGACGGTTCAGTGGTCCCACCTGTGCTGTGTCCTGTTCTAAGCCGGAACTACAGTGGGGGAAGGGATTCTTTCTTGTGGCAATCGGAAGGCAGAATGGAAAATGAGGGGCTTCTGACGGGCTCTTACACCACCCCGTGACTGACGATTGCCCTCGAAAGATCTTCATCAGCAGGATTCCATGGTGTCGTCGTGCAGTCTTCAGGACTCGTCAAGTGTTGGCAGCAGGTCCCAGGGAAAAGAGAAGAGGAAAAGGGAAAGAAAGAGAAAACGGGAAAACTAAAACAATCACAACATATTAGTAATCACAACAAATTATAATTAAACAATAAGCAAAATACAATTAGTAAATCAATAATAGTTATTTAAATAATAATCAATATGAATCAATTAAACAATAAATTGATCAAATAATAAACCAGTATCATCAATATTAAACAGTAAAGTAATAAACCTAGTATAATCGATATTACTCAGTACAATTTTATAAACAATAAACAAAAATAATTAAAACAGCGATTAGAACAAATCATAAAAGAAAATGATGTAAAACATATCTTCTAACCTTATCATCTTCTTGTGTCTACTGTCCTGGGAACATCTCTAGTGTAAAGGATGTCGGCCAAGTGGTGTGCATTAATTATAGATGTTAATTTTGTTCATCGTTTCATCATTCTCCAATTTACAATAAGCAAGATTACTGATAAAACAAAACCAATCATAACTAAAATCAGAAGAACAACAATGGGATGACACAATTTCTTCAGGATACCGGTGGCGGTGGGTGACCACCCGAAAAGGGTATCCCACCACTTGTGCTCGGCATCACTTTTCACCCTTTCTACAACACGATGTATTTCTTGCACATGATGATGAACAGTTACCAGAGTTTTCTGTCCATTCCCCTTGATTTTTCCTAGGATCTCTATTAGATCTTGATGAAGTAATAATTGCTTGACCAGAGAAAGGTTCATCCCAATGGGAGTAGGCAGTAGCTTGTGAATCAACGTGAGATTGGATTCTAAAAGTTCATGTGAAGTAACTGGAGCTACAAAAGAAAAATCACATCCTGCAATTTTAGTAAAGTTGCAAGCACAAAAATTTGAATGATTTTTAGTAGCTACTACTGTACTTTCTATAAACACAGTATCCCAAGCGGTTCTGAAGCAGGCACACCCATTGTCTGTAGATACAAGGACTGTTTCAGAAGTCTCGTTAGGATGAATATCAAAATGACAGCTATTTTGTTCTGTCTCCAGACAAATATCTTGAGCTACAATTGCATTACCTTCACAGATAAACCCTAGTTGTTCTCAGATGGTACAGGACTCTAAATTGACAGTTTGCCATTTGTCATCAATTTGATGGGCCCATTCTCTATGTTCAGAAGGATAGAAAGTGGGTCCATCATGATTTAATCCTAGTGCAATGATAGGGAATATCAAATGCACCCAGGCATTTCTTATGGTCAACGCAAATGCTGTGGCTGTGTTTGTGTTAGGGTCATAGGTAAAATTCACTAAATTCCACCAGGATTGGAAATCTCTTTCAAAGTCAGTGGCACTGTCCCAGACTATTTTCCTAATTTCAGTGGGAAAAGTGCCTTCTTCACCTTCTCTTATAATTGAGGCAGCAACTGACTGCATCCATCATTGAGCCTGGATACGGCTAAGAGCTAAGGAAACGTTGCTTTGTGCGGCATTAAGTGCATCAATGATCAATTTGCTATTATTTACATTTATCTTTTCCCAATTTGCTAGAATGTTTGATAGCAACCACTGATGTGTTCCCAAGGCTGATAAGGACGATTGCAGTGGTTGTTGTATTTTGGTTAAATCTTTAGTTGTGGAAGCCAATTTATTCATTCATACTTCTGAATCAATACTATTTAGGATTCCCAATCCTGTTCCCACAAGACCAGTTATGTCTCTTGGCACGCGGTTTTTAGGAGGCTTCCACTGTCGCAGCCAGGTTGTCCAAGCCTGAAAAGAGGTCTGCAAAAAGGGTGAACAAGCTGGTTGTATTTCTCAGATATTGTTTTGCATCAGCAATTTGACTTGTTTAAGAGACCATAACAGATTAAACAATATCTGTTGTTGGCCAGTTTTCCTGATTCTACATGGTCCAATTTCAAAAATTTTCGGGCTAAGTGTAACCAGTGGTTGGGTGGTAGGTGTCACAACATTAACATCAAGTCCTACTCCAGTATTTGAATCAATACTTTCAACTTAAAAAACAAAAACAAAAACAAAAACAAAACAAAACAAAAAAAAAGTGCTTCAGTATTTTTGGACCAAAACCAAACTACTTCTACAGTTTGTGTTCATGTGAAATTGTGCCAACAATCCTGTATGCTTGGCTGCGTACAAACCTTTTTGTGCTTCAAGAGATCCTTTCACTTTTTCTGCATGCTACCACAATTAGTTCAGACCACGGTCACTCAGCTGCTTTCTGGCCATGGGGTTGCGGTAGGATGCAGAAAAGTATTACCAGTTTTATCATGGATTAGGTGGTCTTCATGTCCCTCGGAGTTCTTCTGAGAAAGTAAACACAACAGAATTCTGCCGCCGAGAGGCAGAAAAGTTAGAATGATGGAATTATCCAGCATGTATTTGTCCAATGCTCTTTCCCTAGAGCACCAGAGGATTCCCATGCATATTTCTTCAGAGGGGGTTTTAGCACAAGTGCTACTAGTCCTATAGTAAGAGAGGTCCACCAGAACAGGTTGGCCAGGGTCATGAGCTGGATTATTAGGATCATTTGGTACAGAGCATAGGAGTCAGTGTAGATGCAGACCAAAGAGGAATTCTGTGCTTCTCGTTGAAAAACACTCCAGACAGCTATCAGCTCCCCACTGTGTGTACTACCTTCTCCCTCTGTAATCATTTGCTCACCAGAGGAAAAGTGGAGGGCTTCTGCCCTAGATTTCCATCCTTTTCCTTCCCCTTTAGCAAAAGCATCAGTAAACCAAGAGTTTGCTGATTGTTCAGGGCAGAAAGGAGGGGTTACTTTGATTACAGAGGCAGGTTTGTCCAAGCTCTCCGTTTCTTGGATTGCTAAAGTTTTTACAGCTCCTTCTGTCATTGAGAAGAAGTTACAGTAATGTTCAACCTGAGCATACCACTTTCTCACTGAGGCCCTCTGGGCCACCCCGTCAGGAGGGGGACTCCCACTAGTGACTGTCTTAATAACCTTGAAGGGGCCTCTCAATACAATTGGTTGTTTTTGTGCAATTTTTTCTACTTCTAGGAAAGCTAAGATAACCATCAACAATCCTTTTTCCCAGGTAGTGTATCTTTTCTCAGCATCTTTGGAACCACGGGAATCAAAACCAACAGGTCTTGTCGGAGCCTCAGGACCCCGCTGCCATATGTGTACTGACAGCCCTGAGGAGGCAAATGCCCATTCCACCTGGAAAGGATCTGTAGGATGGATAGGGCCCAGTGCTTGATGAGCTGTTGCTTCAAAAATCAGCAATTGCAATGCTGACTCCTGAGAAAGACTCCAATCCCATTTCACCCCTTTCCTCAACAAGTCATAAAGGGGAACAAATGGGTCGTTCCAGTGACTAGGAAATCTGTCTGGTCTTTCTACAGGAGATACAGCTGCTATCGTTTTTGGAAGGAGAATTGCTGTAGGTTTGAGTGATTCTGGAAGCCCACAAATTCAAGGGGTCATTATCTTGGGCTTCACAGGTAATTGCATCAGGGATTCAAAGCCAGGAATTCATTTCTTTTTGTGAGTCATTTGCAGGCAAGCAGCTTTGTGCACATTTTCCAAGAGCTGGTCGGGGGTACTAATTCTAGCTATGGGATCTCCCCTTTCCAAGGGGCTTGTTCCCCCGGCCCAAAAAGCTGCACGCTGTGTCAGGGACCATGTGTCACCTTTCTCTCCTGTTGTTAAGAAGACACCATGTCCCCAATACCCACTGGCTTCCTGTTCAGTGAATTGAATTTGATCACCACCAGTGAGGGACACCCGGAAAACATATTCTGTTTCTGATTCATGTGGAGGCTGTCCGTATTCCCTTTTAAGCTTAGCTAGCTCGGTGGCCGTGTTTAGTTGTGATGGTATGCGTTTGGTTGTGATGTGAGGTTCCAGATCATCATCACTGAGATAGTTCTACTCTGTTTTAATCAAGGGTCTCAAGTGATGGCAGCAATGTTCCCCACAATTACTTGCTGCTTCAAGTTCTTGATGAGGATAGATTTGTTTAATGTGAGGAGTTTCCTTCTCCTCAAGCTCTGTAGAGGAATCAGCATGATGGGATTTGTTAATATGTTCCTCTGTTAAGGCAGCTCGCAATGCCTAGATCACATTTTTTTGCTTCATAGAACTGTTTTTGCAAAATTTCAACTAGATTTTGAAGGGAGTCTATTATAGCATGTTCCTCACTTCTTCGCTGGAAGCCATTTTCTATAGCTGCCATAAGACAAGCTCCCAAAACTGAGCAGAAGATAGTTTTATTTTTGCCCAGTTTGAATTTTGTTTCATGTTGTAATGAACACACTCTATCAATAACATTTTCTAAGTTCAACCAATTACTCTGTGCCCATTTTTCTCCTTCTGTAGAAGGTTTGGCATTGTGTTTGGCTAGTAGTGCATAAAATTCAGCTTTAATTTCAAGGCTAAGATTGTCACTCATTTTGTGAAGGGACCAAAACCACGACAGGGAGCTACAAACTTAAGTTCCACAAAACTACACAGCCCTCGCTGTGTCGCCCTTCGCTTCCCTGGCTGGGTGAAAGGACAATCATCTGCCTGGGAGGCTCTGCTTAGTTGCTTCAAGTTGTCCCTTCCTTCCCAGACCACATACACACAACAACAACAAAACAACAGTGTCCCGCCCTTTGCACTAAGGGATCCTTTATGAATTGCCAAAGACAGTATGGGTGCCTTTTCAGCTGCAACCCTTCTGTCTAGACAGAAATCCTGTCCGTGACGCCAATTTTAATGTCACGATCCGTTTCTTGCGGGGTGTCGTGATGGTTCTTTTCACCCATCCCAAAAGTGCAACAAAGGCAAACAACAAGGGACTATCAGTTAATCACAACAAATGCACCTTTAGTAGGGGCCAAAACAGTAAACGCGATAGTGGGGATCTGAAAGGAGATAAAAGGTTAGAGAGAGAACAGGGCTATGGGAATAGCTACCAACACAGGCGAGATCCTCAGTGCTCCGGACGATGGGGATCCGTCTGTCGTGTCGGGGGAGTCTTCGAAGTTCTGGTCGACTCGGGGCTCCAATTATAGTCCACAGAGGAGAGAGGGGGGGAACAAGTGTAATAATGAAAGTCCATTGTAATTGCCCCGAGGGAACGGGTGAGTCCACAGAAACCACCAAAGCAAGACGAATCCAATGAAGAATAAGTCCATTTGAATCACTGAAGGGAAACAGGTCATGTCATTAGTGGTCAGACCACCAATTTCCCCTCCTCCCTATAGCAGGGGTCTCAGTCTCAGTCCTTGGGAGGAGGGTTCTCATTCTTTCTTTGTCACAGTGGTAACGAGGCAGATGAGGGGTCTTCAGTGAAGGACCGCGAGAGTCACCCCAAAAGTTCATTGGGCTTAAGAACGGAGATTAGAAGCAGGCCGCGCATCAGGCTGTCCCGTGCTGGCTCCATGTCAGGTCTTTGCCAAGTCCTTGCCAACTCCTTGCCAAGTTCTTACCAGGCCTTGTTGGGAACAGCCAGCATGACGGTTCAGTGGTCCCACCTGTGCTGTGTCCTGTTCTAAGCCGGAACTACAGTGGGGGAAGGGATTCTTTCTTGTGGCAATCGGAAGGCAGAATGGAAAATGAGGGGCTTCTGACGGGCTCTTACAGCCTCGCATTCACACACATTCATCCCCCCTTTATTCGCCCTGTAATGCAAAGGATCTCCCACTTGCCGAGCCGTGGGGGCTTTTAGCCGCTCGGCACGAAGCTCGGGTAGCTGGTACATCTGAGGGTCCACCAGAAGAACGGGAGGGACACTCGGGCTGCTGAAATCCTGCTCGTTGATTGAAGGGTCGCAGAAGGGGCAAACAGGGAGACAACGAAGCAGTAGAGAGGCAGATTCCGAGAGCCCCGAAGGGCGGGCTGAGGATTCTTTTACTGCGTAGGGGTAGGAGGGTTTAGCATTCGAGGGTACAATCGGGAGAAGGCTAAAGGGAGGGGAAATATAACATTAACCAGTGGGGAAAAGGGAAAGGAGTGTTCTTGGTGGAAGAACCGTGGAACAGAGAAGATTCTAGGCTAAGAGGCAGACTTGAACAACAACTGACAGGACAGGGGGAGGGTACAATTCTCTTACGAAAGGGGGTGGAGAACTCATACAACTGCTGTTTCCCATGGCAACCCTAGACTGCCTTCCCCAACCCCTCCCCCTGCACCAGTGACAGCTTTTAACACTGAAGGGCAGTGCTATTGTATAACAAACACTTAATTCTTAGCCCAGCCGGGCTCGCTGGCTACTTTTGCAAGCTTTTTACCAACTAGCGATGCTTGTAAGCGGTGCTTGTAACTCCTAGCTTGTACCACGCTCCCACTAGCTGCGCTATCAGCTAGCGGCGTTCAAAGCAGCTCCTCAAACCGCGGCTTGTGCCCGCGCGCCCGCTGCGCTATCAGCTGGGCCGCGCCTAAAGCACCTTTGCAAGCCCCGACTGAAACGATACGCGGAAGAAATCAATAGACTCCATAACCTGGGGTAGTTATGAAGTGGGTACGTATGTCAGCGCCCGGCACAAGTGAGATAGCTCTCCAAAACTTGTGCCCCGAGCCTCAGTCTGACCCACACTTTTATTCTTAAAGGCGTTCCATATGCAATACATTGCACAACATTTTCATGCATATTCCACCCCTGGCCCCGCCTGTCCTCGCTTCTCATGCGAAGTAAGTCCACGCCCTTCTGGGCATGCGTGGTTTGCTGTGGTGGTCGTACGGGGGTCTCTTGGTGGTCCTGAGGCTGAAGATTGTGGTCTTCCTCATGATTGAACTTTTGAACTTTTCCTCTCTGCGCGTGCGCTTTTGGTCCTTTGGTGCTTATCTGAGTACGTCTATCAGTCTTGATAGGCTTGGAGACAGAGGAGCTTCTTTATTTTAATTCAGAAGGAAAGGGTTCTTTCCTTCTTCTGGTATTGTTCTTCATGCAAGAAGCTTCAGAAATTTGCATTTTCCTTTGCCCTTTGTATTAGGCAGAGGTTTCTTAAGCAAAAGGTTGAAAATTCAACACATAACTCTACAAGCTAAATTAGAAATGCTTAATTCATTTTGTTAACCTAACTCTAAAAATCTCTATTTCACCTCGAGAGCTGTCACAGAGCAGAAAGGCAGCTGAGATGCTGAAAAGCAGAAAAGCTGAACTGCCTGCCTCAACTTCAGCAGTGTGTAATTGACTGAAGGCGAAAAACCAAGCAGCAGAGCAGCGGGCTTCTGTGCGCACTGAAGGCAATTGCAAGAATCCAGCAGCTGCTCCTTGCCAAGCACAGGCAGCTGCCTGTGTTCTTGCTTCTTGACCAACTCACAGTTGCCCTTCTTTTCAGCAGCTGCCATCGTGTTCTCTGCATCTCGGAGCCTCAGGGGAGCAACAAGAATTTCCAAGGTGGGATGCATGAAAACTAAAATAAAAACTCAGGAAGTTTGTCCTGGAACACCTTCTATTGGCATGCCAAGAGTGAATTCAACAGGCAGGAGAGCGGCAGCCACCGTCCTGCAGCAGTCTGCGAGCTTCGCACACAAGCCGGCTTCTTCGCGGCTTCGTTCTTCGCCTCTTGCAAGCTACCGCGATCTCCGGCTGCCGGAGGCGAAGAAGCGGCAACTTCGCGCACAGATGACTGGAGCGGCAGCGGTGCGCTCCGAAGCGCCGCTTTTGCCGAAAGACGCCGGGAAGCGGCACTTGCTTTCGGCCAGCTGCGGAGCTCCGTATTCTGCCTCTCTAGTCGCCTACATCTTAGCGCAAAGCTTTTCCGCTCCAGTTCTCAAGGAGAAAGTGTCCCAGCACTGCTCACTTAGCCCGACCTTGCCAGGAAATAAGATTTGCTGCACATTCCAAGGACACTGCATTTTCCTGGGCAAGCTGCAACCTGCTGGCAGATGGCCGTGCTCTCTGCCCACTCCTGCCCAGCTCTGAGTAGTAGCGGGCACGTTGCAGCCTGGCGAAGGCAAGAAACCTCGAGAGCTGTCACAGAGCAGAAGGGCAGCTGAGATGCTGAAAAGCAGCAAAGCTGAACTGCCTGCCTCAACTTCAGCAGTGTGTAATTGACTGAAGGCGAAAAACCAAGCAGCAGAGCAGCGGGCTTCTGTGCGCACTGAAGGCAATTGCAAGAATCCAGCAGCTGCTCCTCGCCAAGCACAGTCAACTGCCTGTGTTCTTGCTTCTTGACCAACTCACAGTTGCCCTTCTTCTCAGCAGCTGCCACCGTGTTCTCTGCATCTCGGAGCCTCTGGGGAGCAGCAAGAATTTCCAAGGTGGGATGTAGTAGGACTACGTCAAAACCCAGGAAAATTGTCCTGGAACACCTTCCACTCGCATGCCAAGAGTGAATTCAACAGGCTTGGAGAGCGGCAGCCACCGTCCTGCAGCTGTCTGCGAGCTTCGCACACAAGCCGGCTTCTTCGCGGCTTCGTTCTTCGCCTATGCAAGCTACCGCGATCTCCGGCTGCCGGAGGCGAAGAAGCGGCAACTTCGCGCACAGATGACTGGAGCGGCAGCGGTGCGCTCCGAAGCGCCGCTTTTGCCGAAAGACGCCGGGAAGCGGCACTTGCTTTCGGCCAGCTGCGGAGCTGCGTATTCTGCCTCTCTAGTCGCCTACATCTTAGCGAAAAGCTTTTCCGCTCCAGTTCTCAAGGAGAAAGTGTACCAGCACTGCTCACTTAGCCCGACCTTGCCAGGAAATGAGATTTGCTGCACATTCCAAGGACACTGCATTTTCCTGGGCAAGCTGCAACCTGCTGGCAAATGGCCGTGCTCTCTGCCCACTCCTGCCCAGCTCTGGGTAGTAGCGGGCACGTTGCAGCCTGGCGAAGGCAAGAAACCTGGAGAGCTGTCACAGAGCAGAAGGGCAGCTGAGATGCTGAAAAGCAGCAAAGCTGAACTGCCTGCCTCAACTTCAGCAGTGTGTAATTGACTGCAGGCGAAACACGAAGCAGCAGAGCAGCGGGCTTCTGTGCGCACTGAAGGCAATTGCAAGAATCCAGCAGCTGCTCCTCGCCAAGCACAGTCAACTGCCTGTGTTCTTGCTTCTTGACCAACTCACAGTTGCCCTTCTTCTCAGCAGCTGCCACCGTGTTCTCTGCATCTCGGAGCCTCTGGGGAGCAACAAGAATTTCCAAGGTGGGATGCATGAAAACTAAAATAAAAACTCAGGAAGGTTGTCCTGGAACACCTTCTATTGGCATGCCAAGAGTGAATTCAACAGGCAGGAGAGCGGCAGCCACCGTCCTGCAGCAGTCTGCGAGCTTCGCACACAAGCCGGCTTCTTCGCGGCTTCGTTCTTCTCCTCTTGCAAGCTACCGCGATCTCCGGCTGCCTGAGGCGACGAAGCGGCTACTTCGCGCACAGATGACTGGAGCGGCAGCGGTGCGCTCCGAAGCGCCGCTTTTGCCGAAAGACGCCGGGAAGCGGCACTTGCTTTCGGCCAGCTGCGGAGCTCCGTATTCTGCCTCTCTAGTCGCCTACATCTTAGCGAAAAGCTTTTCCGCTCCAGTTCTCAAGGAGAAAGTGTACCAGCACTGCTCACTTAGCCCGACCTTGCCAGGAAATAGGATTTGCTGCACATTCCAAGGACACTGCATTTTCCTGGGCAAGCTGCAACCTGCTGGCAGATGGCCGTGCTCTCTGCTCACTCCTGCCCAGTTCTTGGTACTAGCGGGCACGTTGCAGCCTGGCGAAGGCAAGAAACCTGGAGAGCTGTCACAGAGCAGAAAGCAGCTGAGATGCTGAAAAGCAGCAAAGCTGAACTGCCTGCCTCAACTTCAGCAGTGTGTAATTGACTGAAGGCGAAAAACCAAGCAGCAGAGCAGCGGGCTTCTGTGCGCACTGAAGGCAATTGCTAGAATCCAGCAGCTGCTCCTAGCCAAGCACAGTCAACTGCCTGTGTTCTTGCTTCTTGACCAACTCACAGTTGCCCTTCTTCTCAGCAGCTGCCACCGTGTTCTCTGCATCTCGGAGCCTCAGGGGAGCAACAAGAATTTCCAAGGTGGGATGCATGAAAACTAAAATAATAACTCAGGAAGTTTGTCCTGGAACACCTTCTACTGGCATGCCAAGAGTGAATTCAACAGGCAGGAGAGCGGCAGCCACCGTCCTGCAGCTGTCTGCGAGCTTCGCACACAAGCCGGCTTCTTCGCGGCTTCGTTCTTCGCCTCTTGCAAGCTACCGCGATCTCCGGCTGCCGGAGGCGAAGAAGCGGCAACTTCGCGCACAGATGACTGGAGCGGCAGCGGTGCGCTCCGAAGCGCCGCTTTTGCCGAAAGACGCCGGGAAGCGGCACTTGCTTTCGGCCAGCTGCGGAGCTCCGTATTCTGCCTCTCTAGTCGCCTACATCTTAGCGCAAAGCTTTTCCGCTCCAGTTCTCAAGGAGAAAGTGTCCCAGCACTGCTCACTTAGCCCGACCTTGCCAGGAAATAGGATTTGCTGCACATTCCAAGGACACTGCATTTTCCTGGGCAAGCTGCAACCTGCTGGCAGATGGCCGTGCTCTCTGCCCACTCCTGCCCAGTTCTTGGTACTAGCGGGCACGTTGCAGCCTGGCGAAGGCAAGAAACCTGGAGAGCTGTCACAGAGCAGAAGGGCAGCTGAGATGCTGAAAAGCAGCAAAGCTGAACTGCCTGCCTCAGCTTCAGCAGAGTGTAATTGACTGAAGGCGAAAAACCAAGCAGCAGAGCAGCGGGCTTCTGTGCGCACTGAAGGCAATTGCTAGAATCCAGCAGCTGCTCCTCGCCAAGCACAGTCAACTGCCTGTGTTCTTGCTTCTTGACCAACTCACAGTTGCCCTTCTTCTCAGCAGCTGCCACCGTGTTCTCTGCATCTCGGAGCCTCTGGGGAGCAGCAAGAATTTCCAAGGTGGGATGAAGTAGGACTACGTCAAAACCCAGGAAAATTGTCCTGGAACACCTTCCACTCGCATGCCAAGAGTGAATTCAACAGGCTTGGAGAGCGGCAGCCACCGTCCTGCAGCTGTCTGCGAGCTTCGCACACAAGCCGGCTTCTTCGCGGCTTCGTTCTTCGCCTCTTGCAAGCTACCGCGATCTCCGGCTGCCGGAGGCGAAGAAGCGGCTACTTCGCGCACAGATGACTGGAGCGGCAGCGGTGCGCTCCGAAGCGCCGCTTTTGCCGAAAGACGCCGGGAAGCGGCACTTGCTTTCGGCCAGCTGCGGAGCTCCGTATTCTGCCTCTCTAGTCGCCTACATCTTAGCGCAAAGCTTTTCCGCTCCAGTTCTCAAGGAGAAAGTGTCCCTGCACTGCTCACTTAGCCCGACCTTGCCAGGAAATAGGATTTGCTGCACATTCCAAGGACACTGCATTTTCCTGGGCAAGCTGCAACCTGCTGGCAGATGGCCGTGCTCTCTGCCCACTCCTGCCCAGTTCTTGGTACTAGCGGGCACGTTGCAGCCTGGCGAAGGCAAGAAACCTCTGAAACGATACGCGGAAGAAATAAATAGACTCCATAACCTGGGGTAGTTATGAAGTGGGTACGTATGTCAGCGCCCGGCACAAGTGAGATAGCTCTCCAAAACTTGTGCCCCGAGCCTCAGTCTGACCCACACTTTTATTCTTAAAGGCGTTCCATATGCAATACATTGCACAACATTTTCATGCATATTCCACCCCTGGCCCCGCCTGTCCTCGCTTCTCATGCGAAGTAAGTCCACGCCCTTCTGGGCATGCCTGGTTTGCTGTGGTGGTCGTACGGGGGTCTCTTGGTGGTCCTGAGGCTGAAGATTGTGGTCTTCCTCATGATTGAACTTTTGAACTTTTCCTCTCTGCGCGTGCGCTTTTGGTCCTTTGGTGCTTATCTGAGTACGTCTGTCAGTCTTGATAGGCTTGGAGACAGAGGAGCTTCTTTATCTGGGTTCTTTCCTTCTTCTGGTATTGTTCTCTATGCAAGAAGCTTCAGAAATTTGCATTTTCCTATGCCCTTTGTACTAGGCAGAGGTTTCTTAAGTAAAAGGTTGAAAATTCAACACATAACTCTACAAGCTAAATTAGAAATGCTTCATTCATTTTGTTAACCTAACTCTAAAAATCTCTGCTTCAGTCCCCCCTTTTCTTAAAATAGATTAAATTCTTTTACTACAGGGGTCTTGATTTAAATTCTGATCTACTATCATGACCGTCCTCTTTCAGTAAGATTCTATGAGTTCTAGAGAGTGATGTCAGACTGGCCATGTGTTTTAACATCCTCGAATTCTACATGAGTGTTAAAGTAGACATCATTAAACTTACAGTAACTAAAATTAATAGGATTATAATTGGGTGACATAAAGTCTTCTAAACAGTGTATTTCACTAGTTATGACTTGTGTTTATTAGCTAGTGATTGGTGCTGGATACACCAAGTTAAGAGACTTAACATACAGGAGGTTAGTGACATGTCTTGGGTAGACATTCTCTTTCGCACCCCATATGGTTTTTCATAAAGCAATTCAAAGTGGTTTAGCTTTTCTTTAGTCTTGGGTTTGGTTCGGATCTGCAGTAGTGCTAATGGGAGGGATTGAGTCCATGACAAATTAGCTTCTTGTCCCAATTGTACAATTTGTTGTTTGATCAAATGATTCATTTTTTTTACCTGACCACTTGACTGTGGGTTATATGGGGTGCGAAGTTCTCAGTCTATGTTCAAGTATTGGCTAACTTGTTGCACGAATTTTACAATAAAATGTGGTCCTCTATTTGAGGAGATTGTGGCCAGGACTCTAAAGCGTGGTATGTTTTCTTGTACCAATACCTTAGTTACTTCTTGAGCTTTAGAAGTCCTGGTGGGGAATGCTTCTGGCCATCCTGAAAAGGTATCTGTTAGCACCAGGAAAAACTTATACCCCCCTTTTCTTGGCAATTCTGTACAATCAATCTGCCATTGCTGCTCCGGCCCATGACCCTTCCGAATCTGGCTAAGCTTTGGTTTGGGAGTATTTTTGGGGTTGGTTTGGAGGCAAAGGTCACATTGTCGAGTTGTAAATGTCTAGTTATGCTAGAGCATCAATACCCCAATGGTTTTCTGGTGTTCTTCCTTTATTAGGGACCATCATAAATAGGAGGGTAGAACTAATTTTCCTTCTATGGTGGCCCATCCCTCTTGGTTATAGTCTCCTTTTTGCTCATAGATTAATTTTTTTTCTGGTTTGTTGTATCTTGGCTTACCTTTAGGGGAAATTTGCCCGTCTTGCTGCTTCTTTTGCTTCCCTATCTGCCAGCTCGTTTCCTTCTTCCAATTCGGAGTTGATCTTCTGATGTGCCTTAATGTGCATGATCGCTACTTTCTCTGGCAACTGGACTGCTGCTAGAAGTCGCAGTACTTCTGATGCATCTTTAATATTTTTCCCTTGAGACTTCAGCAGTCCTCTCTCTTTCTAAATGGCTCTGTGAGCATGCACTACTCCAAATGCATACTTCGAGTCCGTGTATATGTTTATTTCTTTCCCTCTTGCCAATTCTAGGGCCCGAGTTAGAGCAATTATCTCGGCCTTCTGTGCAGAGGTATTTGTTGGCAGGGGCCCAGATGATATTACTTCCTTGCACGTTGGAACTGCCTAGCCGGCGTGCCGTTTTCCACTGATGATATAACTGCTTCCATCAGTAAACGAGACTTCTGCATTCTCGAGAGGGGTGTCCTTCGAGTCAGGGCAGCTGGAGTAGGTGGCTTCAATGGTCTCCAGGCAGTCATGTTCCACTGGTTCCCCTTGGTTTCTACTGAGGAAGGAGGCTGGATTGACAATGTTAGCCACTACTATCTCTACATCATCTTGCTCCGCTATGATAGCTTGGTATCTCAGGAGCCGTTGTGGGGAAAGCCAATGCCCACCTTTTACCTCTAGCACTGCAGACACTGTGTGAGACACTAGCACAGTTCTTTTCTGGCCTAGGGTGAATTTGTGTGCCTCTTGGATGTTCAGGATGACTGCTGCAACAGCTCTGAGGCACCCAGGCCACCCTTTAGCTGCTGTATCCAATTGCTTAGAGAAGTAAGCCACTGCTCTCCGATATGGGCCCAGGTCCTGTGCTAGTATTCCTAAGGCGATTCCTTGCTTCTCATGGGAGAATAAAAGGAAAGGCTTACTCACGTCCGGCAATCTCATGGCTGGAGCTGACATGAGGGCTTTTTTCAGCTGGTTGAAAGCTTGCGTAGCTTCCTTTGCCTCTTGGATGTTCCTGCTTTCAGTTGCAATCAGTTCATAGAAGGGCTTAACAAACAGTCCATAGTTATAGATCCATAACCTGCACCACCCTGTCATCCTCAGGAAAGTTCGTAGTTCCTTTACCGTCTGAGGTTTTGGGGTCTGGCATATTGCCTCCTTCCGGCTTTGGCCCAAGGTACGTTGTCTAGCACTGACTTCCTAACCCAGATAAGTTACTTTCTGTTTTACTACTTGGGCTTTTTTCTTTGATACTCGGTACCCTTGGAGCCCCAAAAAGTTCAAGAGGCTTATCGTCCAGGCCGTGCATGCTTCCCTTGTCCGTGTGGCTATCAGGATGTCATCTACGTACTCTAGCAACTTCCCTTCCTCTGGAGGGGCTTCTCAGGTCTCTAATTCTTTTGCAAGTTGTTCTCCAAACAAAGTGGGTGAGTTTTTGAATCCTTGTGGGAGTCTGGTCCATGTCAGTTGAGTTCTTGGCCCGCTCTTAGGATTTTCCCATTCAAATGCAAAAATTTTCTGGCTTCGTGGATAGGAAGGCAAAAGAAGGCATCTTTTCAATCTAAAACGGTAAACCAAGTTAGCTCGGGGGTTAAGCAAGTTAATAACGTGTAGGGATTGGCCACCACAGGATACAGATCCTCAGTGACCTTGTTTATGGCCCGCAGATCCTGTACTAACCGGTATGACCCATCAGGTTTACCAACTGGTAGGATAGGGGTATTAACACTTACATAACATAAGTTGGAACAAGGTATTATAGACAATATCATGGTCATCAATGGAAGCAATATTTGATGGAACTTTTTCAGTTCTGAGGGTTCGTAACTTGTGTTTGTCGGTGACAGCAGGGAAGCACAGTGAGGCTGCTTAACAGGGCAGGATGCATACATATACTTTCCTTCGTCTACATTCACTTAACTTTATTTTACTTACTCTTACACATAACAAAACAACCACAACAACAAGGTACCTTTTCTTTTTCAACACACCTATTACACTTGTAGGTGTCCCTGGCTAGTCCCAGTGTTCTTGGATACCCCTCAATCTAGCTGTGTGGTTCCCAACTCTAGATCCTGTCAGACTTCTCTTCAAACTGGCAAAATTTTTACTCAATCTTGGGTGCTCTCAACAACCCAGCAAACTTAATTCTGGGTGCTCTTGGAATGTTAATCCCTCAACCCAGCAGGTTTGACTTAACCCTGGATGCTCTTGGAACATTAATCCCTCAATCCAGCAGGTTTGAATCAACCCTGGATGCTCTTGGAACATTAATCCCTCAATCCAGCAGGTTTGAATCAACCCTGGATGCTCTTGGAATATTAATCCCTCAATCCAGCAGGTTTGATCTTGGATGTTCTCGGGCATTCTTATCCCTCAATCCAGCAGAATTTTTAGGGGCCCCTCCTACACATTTTACCTTTTATTTTTCCCCAATAGATTATGCCAAGAAAACCCTCTTTTTACCTTTTAATTCATTTTTTTTTCTAATAAATTACATTTTACTCCCCCCCCCCCCCCAAGGGGTCCCACTCTTTCTCTGGGACCCAGTCCCAGGGGGGTTCTCTCACTCTTTTTATTACTCGCTTCGTCTCTTTACTGGCCGCTTTTCTCGCGAAAAAGACGGAAACGCAGCATGGGAGACTGCCGCTCTCGCTTAGCAGGCCTGGGGTAACCAGCCCGCCTCTGTCACGATCCGCTTCTTGCGGGGTGTCGTGATGGTTCTTTTCACCCATCCCAAAAGTGCAACAAAGGCAAACAACAAGGGACTATCAGTTAATCACAACAAATGCACCTTTAGTAGGGGCCAAAACAGTAAACGCGATAGTGGGGATCTGAAAGGAGATAAAAGGTTAGAGAGAGAAGAGGGATATGGGAATAGCTACCAACACAGGCGAGATCCTCAGTGCTCCGGACGATGGGGATCCGTCTGTCGTGTCGGGGGAGTCTTCGAAGTTCTGGTCGACTCGGGGCTCCAATTATAGTCCACAGAGGAGAGAGGGGGGGAACAAGTGTAATAATGAAAGTCCATTGTAATCGCCCCGAGGGAACGGGTGAGTCCACAGAAACCACCAAAGCAAGACGAATCCAATGAAGAATAAGTCCATTTGAATCACTGAAGGGAAACAGGTCATGTCATTAGTGGTCAGACCACCAATTTCCCCTCCTCCCTATAGCAGGGGTCTCAGTCTCAGTCCTTGGGAGGAGGGTTCTCATTCTTTCTTTGTCACAGTGGTAACGAGGCAGATGAGGGGTCTTCAGTGAAGGACCGCGAGAGTCACCCCAAAAGTTCATTGGGCTTAAGAACGGAGATTAGAAGCAGGCCGCGCATCAGGCTGTCCCGTGCTGGCTCCATGTCAGGTCTTTGCCAAGTCCTTGCCAACTCCTTGCCAAGTTCTTACCAGGCCTAGTTGGGAACAGCCAGCATGACGGTTCAGTGGTCCCACCTGTGCTGTGTCCTGTTCTAAGCCGGAACTACAGTGGGGGAAGGGATTCTTTCTTGTGGCAATCGGAAGGCAGAATGGAAAATGAGGGGCTTCTGACGGGCTCTTACACCACCCCGTGACTGACGATTGCCCTCGAAAGATCTTCATCAGCAGGATTCCATGGTGTCGTCGTGCAGTCTTCAGGACTCGTCAAGTGTTGGCAGCAGGTCCCAGGGAAAAGAGAAGAGGAAAAGGGAAAGAAAGAGAAAACGGGAAAACTAAAACAATCACAACATATTAGTAATCACAACAAATTATAATTAAACAATAAGCAAAATACAATTAGTAAATCAATAATAGTTATTTAAATAATAATCAATATGAATCAATTAAACAATAAATTGATCAAATAATAAACCAGTATCATCAATATTAAACAGTAAAGTAATAAACCTAGTATAATCGATATTACTCAGTACAATTTTATAAACAATAAACAAAAATAATTAAAACAGCGATTAGAACAAATCATAAAAGAAAATGATGTAAAACATATCTTCTAACCTTATCATCTTCTTGTGTCTACTGTCCTGGGAACATCTCTAGTGTAAAGGATGTCGGCCAAGTGGTGTGCATTAATTATAGATGTTAATTTTGTTCATCGTTTCATCATTCTCCAATTTACAATAAGCAAGATTACTGATAAAACAAAACCAATCATAACTAAAATCAGAAGAACAACAATGGGATGACACAATTTCTTCAGGATACCGGTGGCGGTGGGTGACCACCCGAAAAGGGTATCCCACCACTTGTGCTCGGCATCACTTTTCACCCTTTCTACAACACGATGTATTTCTTGCACATGATGATGAACAGTTACCAGAGTTTTCTGTCCATTCCCCTTGATTTTTCCTAGGATCTCTATTAGATCTTGATGAAGTAATAATTGCTTGACCAGAGAAAGGTTCATCCCAATGGGAGTAGGCAGTAGCTTGTGAATCAACGTGAGATTGGATTCTAAAAGTTCATGTGAAGTAACTGGAGCTACAAAAGAAAAATCACATCCTGCAATTTTAGTAAAGTTGCAAGCACAAAAATTTGAATGATTTTTAGTAGCTACTACTGTACTTTCTATAAACACAGTATCCCAAGCGGTTCTGAAGCAGGCACACCCATTGTCTGTAGATACAAGGACTGTTTCAGAAGTCTCGTTAGGATGAATATCAAAATGACAGCTATTTTGTTCTGTCTCCAGACAAATATCTTGAGCTACAATTGCATTACCTTCACAGATAAACCCTAGTTGTTCTCAGATGGTACAGGACTCTAAATTGACAGTTTGCCATTTGTCATCAATTTGATGGGCCCATTCTCTATGTTCAGAAGGATAGAAAGTGGGTCCATCATGATTTAATCCTAGTGCAATGATAGGGAATATCAAATGCACCCAGGCATTTCTTATGGTCAACGCAAATGCTGTGGCTGTGTTTGTGTTAGGGTCATAGGTAAAATTCACTAAATTCCACCAGGATTGGAAATCTCTTTCAAAGTCAGTGGCACTGTCCCAGACTATTTTCCTAATTTCAGTGGGAAAAGTGCCTTCTTCACCTTCTCTTATAATTGAGGCAGCAACTGACTGCATCCATCATTGAGCCTGGATACGGCTAAGAGCTAAGGAAACGTTGCTTTGTGCGGCATTAAGTGCATCAATGATCAATTTGCTATTATTTACATTTATCTTTTCCCAATTTGCTAGAATGTTTGATAGCAACCACTGATGTGTTCCCAAGGCTGATAAGGACGATTGCAGTGGTTGTTGTATTTTGGTTAAATCTTTAGTTGTGGAAGCCAATTTATTCATTCATACTTCTGAATCAATACTATTTAGGATTCCCAATCCTGTTCCCACAAGACCAGTTATGTCTCTTGGCACGCGGTTTTTAGGAGGCTTCCACTGTCGCAGCCAGGTTGTCCAAGCCTGAAAAGAGGTCTGCAAAAAGGGTGAACAAGCTGGTTGTATTTCTCAGATATTGTTTTGCATCAGCAATTTGACTTGTTTAAGAGACCATAACAGATTAAACAATATCTGTTGTTGGCCAGTTTTCCTGATTCTACATGGTCCAATTTCAAAAATTTTCGGGCTAAGTGTAACCAGTGGTTGGGTGGTAGGTGTCACAACATTAACATCAAGTCCTACTCCAGTATTTGAATCAATACTTTCAACTTAAAAAACAAAAACAAAAACAAAAACAAAACAAAACAAAAAAAAAGTGCTTCAGTATTTTTGGACCAAAACCAAACTACTTCTACAGTTTGTGTTCATGTGAAATTGTGCCAACAATCCTGTATGCTTGGCTGCGTACAAACCTTTTTGTGCTTCAAGAGATCCTTTCACTTTTTCTGCATGCTACCACAATTAGTTCAGACCACGGTCACTCAGCTGCTTTCTGGCCATGGGGTTGCGGTAGGATGCAGAAAAGTATTACCAGTTTTATCATGGATTAGGTGGTCTTCATGTCCCTCGGAGTTCTTCTGAGAAAGTAAACACAACAGAATTCTGCCGCCGAGAGGCAGAAAAGTTAGAATGATGGAATTATCCAGCATGTATTTGTCCAATGCTCTTTCCCTAGAGCACCAGAGGATTCCCATGCATATTTCTTCAGAGGGGGTTTTAGCACAAGTGCTACTAGTCCTATAGTAAGAGAGGTCCACCAGAACAGGTTGGCCAGGGTCATGAGCTGGATTATTAGGATCATTTGGTACAGAGCATAGGAGTCAGTGTAGATGCAGACCAAAGAGGAATTCTGTGCTTCTCGTTGAAAAACACTCCAGACAGCTATCAGCTCCCCACTGTGTGTACTACCTTCTCCCTCTGTAATCATTTGCTCACCAGAGGAAAAGTGGAGGGCTTCTGCCCTAGATTTCCATCCTTTTCCTTCCCCTTTAGCAAAAGCATCAGTAAACCAAGAGTTTGCTGATTGTTCAGGGCAGAAAGGAGGGGTTACTTTGATTACAGAGGCAGGTTTGTCCAAGCTCTCCGTTTCTTGGATTGCTAAAGTTTTTACAGCTCCTTCTGTCATTGAGAAGAAGTTACAGTAATGTTCAACCTGAGCATACCACTTTCTCACTGAGGCCCTCTGGGCCACCCCGTCAGGAGGGGGACTCCCACTAGTGACTGTCTTAATAACCTTGAAGGGGCCTCTCAATACAATTGGTTGTTTTTGTGCAATTTTTTCTACTTCTAGGAAAGCTAAGATAACCATCAACAATCCTTTTTCCCAGGTAGTGTATCTTTTCTCAGCATCTTTGGAACCACGGGAATCAAAACCAACAGGTCTTGTCGGAGCCTCAGGACCCCGCTGCCATATGTGTACTGACAGCCCTGAGGAGGCAAATGCCCATTCCACCTGGAAAGGATCTGTAGGATGGATAGGGCCCAGTGCTTGATGAGCTGTTGCTTCAAAAATCAGCAATTGCAATGCTGACTCCTGAGAAAGACTCCAATCCCATTTCACCCCTTTCCTCAACAAGTCATAAAGGGGAACAAATGGGTCGTTCCAGTGACTAGGAAATCTGTCTGGTCTTTCTACAGGAGATACAGCTGCTATCGTTTTTGGAAGGAGAATTGCTGTAGGTTTGAGTGATTCTGGAAGCCCACAAATTCAAGGGGTCATTATCTTGGGCTTCACAGGTAATTGCATCAGGGATTCAAAGCCAGGAATTCATTTCTTTTTGTGAGTCATTTGCAGGCAAGCAGCTTTGTGCACATTTTCCAAGAGCTGGTCGGGGGTACTAATTCTAGCTATGGGATCTCCCCTTTCCAAGGGGCTTGTTCCCCCGGCCCAAAAAGCTGCACGCTGTGTCAGGGACCATGTGTCACCTTTCTCTCCTGTTGTTAAGAAGACACCATGTCCCCAATACCCACTGGCTTCCTGTTCAGTGAATTGAATTTGATCACCACCAGTGAGGGACACCCGGAAAACATATTCTGTTTCTGATTCATGTGGAGGCTGTCCGTATTCCCTTTTAAGCTTAGCTAGCTCGGTGGCCGTGTTTAGTTGTGATGGTATGCGTTTGGTTGTGATGTGAGGTTCCAGATCATCATCACTGAGATAGTTCTACTCTGTTTTAATCAAGGGTCTCAAGTGATGGCAGCAATGTTCCCCACAATTACTTGCTGCTTCAAGTTCTTGATGAGGATAGATTTGTTTAATGTGAGGAGTTTCCTTCTCCTCAAGCTCTGTAGAGGAATCAGCATGATGGGATTTGTTAATATGTTCCTCTGTTAAGGCAGCTCGCAATGCCTAGATCACATTTTTTTGCTTCATAGAACTGTTTTTGCAAAATTTCAACTAGATTTTGAAGGGAGTCTATTATAGCATGTTCCTCACTTCTTCGCTGGAAGCCATTTTCTATAGCTGCCATAAGACAAGCTCCCAAAACTGAGCAGAAGATAGTTTTATTTTTGCCCAGTTTGAATTTTGTTTCATGTTGTAATGAACACACTCTATCAATAACATTTTCTAAGTTCAACCAATTACTCTGTGCCCATTTTTCTCCTTCTGTAGAAGGTTTGGCATTGTGTTTGGCTAGTAGTGCATAAAATTCAGCTTTAATTTCAAGGCTAAGATTGTCACTCATTTTGTGAAGGGACCAAAACCACGACAGGGAGCTACAAACTTAAGTTCCACAAAACTACACAGCCCTCGCTGTGTCGCCCTTCGCTTCCCTGGCTGGGTGAAAGGACAATAATCTGCCTGGGAGGCTCTGCTTAGTTGCTTCAAGTTGTCCCTTCCTTCCCAGACCACATACACACAACAACAACAAAACAACAGTGTCCCGCCCTTTGCACTAAGGGATCCTTTATGAATTGCCAAAGACAGTATGGGTGCCTTTTCAGCTGCAACCCTTCTGTCTAGACAGAAATCCTGTCCGTGACGCCAATTTTAATGTCACGATCCGTTTCTTGCGGGGTGTCGTGATGGTTCTTTTCACCCATCCCAAAAGTGCAACAAAGGCAAACAACAAGGGACTATCAGTTAATCACAACAAATGCACCTTTAGTAGGGGCCAAAACAGTAAACGCGATAGTGGGGATCTGAAAGGAGATAAAAGGTTAGAGAGAGAACAGGGCTATGGGAATAGCTACCAACACAGGCGAGATCCTCAGTGCTCCGGACGATGGGGATCCGTCTGTCGTGTCGGGGGAGTCTTCGAAGTTCTGGTCGACTCGGGGCTCCAATTATAGTCCACAGAGGAGAGAGGGGGGGAACAAGTGTAATAATGAAAGTCCATTGTAATTGCCCCGAGGGAACGGGTGAGTCCACAGAAACCACCAAAGCAAGACGAATCCAATGAAGAATAAGTCCATTTGAATCACTGAAGGGAAACAGGTCATGTCATTAGTGGTCAGACCACCAATTTCCCCTCCTCCCTATAGCAGGGGTCTCAGTCTCAGTCCTTGGGAGGAGGGTTCTCATTCTTTCTTTGTCACAGTGGTAACGAGGCAGATGAGGGGTCTTCAGTGAAGGACCGCGAGAGTCACCCCAAAAGTTCATTGGGCTTAAGAACGGAGATTAGAAGCAGGCCGCGCATCAGGCTGTCCCGTGCTGGCTCCATGTCAGGTCTTTGCCAAGTCCTTGCCAACTCCTTGCCAAGTTCTTACCAGGCCTTGTTGGGAACAGCCAGCATGACGGTTCAGTGGTCCCACCTGTGCTGTGTCCTGTTCTAAGCCGGAACTACAGTGGGGGAAGGGATTCTTTCTTGTGGCAATCGGAAGGCAGAATGGAAAATGAGGGGCTTCTGACGGGCTCTTACAGCCTCGCATTCACACACATTCATCCCCCCTTTATTCGCCCTGTAATGCAAAGGATCTCCCACTTGCCGAGCCGTGGGGGCTTTTAGCCGCTCGGCACGAAGCTCGGGTAGCTGGTACATCTGAGGGTCCACCAGAAGAACGGGAGGGACACTCGGGCTGCTGAAATCCTGCTCGTTGATTGAAGGGTCGCAGAAGGGGCAAACAGGGAGACAACGAAGCAGTAGAGAGGCAGATTCCGAGAGCCCCGAAGGGCGGGCTGAGGATTCTTTTACTGCGTAGGGGTAGGAGGGTTTAGCATTCGAGGGTACAATCGGGAGAAGGCTAAAGGGAGGGGAAATATAACATTAACCAGTGGGGAAAAGGGAAAGGAGTGTTCTTGGTGGAAGAACCGTGGAACAGAGAAGATTCTAGGCTAAGAGGCAGACTTGAACAACAACTGACAGGACAGGGGGAGGGTACAATTCTCTTACGAAAGGGGGTGGAGAACTCATACAACTGCTGTTTCCCATGGCAACCCTAGACTGCCTTCCCCAACCCCTCCCCCTGCACCAGTGACAGCTTTTAACACTGAAGGGCAGTGCTATTGTATAACAAACACTTAATTCTTAGCCCAGCCGGGCTCGCTGGCTACTTTTGCAAGCTTTTTACCAACTAGCGATGCTTGTAAGCGGTGCTTGTAACTCCTAGCTTGTACCACGCTCCCACTAGCTGCGCTATCAGCTAGCGGCGTTCAAAGCAGCTCCTCAAACCGCGGCTTGTGCCCGCGCGCCCGCTGCGCTATCAGCTGGGCCGCGCCTAAAGCACCTTTGCAAGCCCCGACTGAAACGATACGCGGAAGAAATCAATAGACTCCATAACCTGGGGTAGTTATGAAGTGGGTACGTATGTCAGCGCCCGGCACAAGTGAGATAGCTCTCCAAAACTTGTGCCCCGAGCCTCAGTCTGACCCACACTTTTATTCTTAAAGGCGTTCCATATGCAATACATTGCACAACATTTTCATGCATATTCCACCCCTGGCCCCGCCTGTCCTCGCTTCTCATGCGAAGTAAGTCCACGCCCTTCTGGGCATGCGTGGTTTGCTGTGGTGGTCGTACGGGGGTCTCTTGGTGGTCCTGAGGCTGAAGATTGTGGTCTTCCTCATGATTGAACTTTTGAACTTTTCCTCTCTGCGCGTGCGCTTTTGGTCCTTTGGTGCTTATCTGAGTACGTCTATCAGTCTTGATAGGCTTGGAGACAGAGGAGCTTCTTTATTTTAATTCAGAAGGAAAGGGTTCTTTCCTTCTTCTGGTATTGTTCTTCATGCAAGAAGCTTCAGAAATTTGCATTTTCCTTTGCCCTTTGTATTAGGCAGAGGTTTCTTAAGCAAAAGGTTGAAAATTCAACACATAACTCTACAAGCTAAATTAGAAATGCTTAATTCATTTTGTTAACCTAACTCTAAAAATCTCTATTTCACCTCGAGAGCTGTCACAGAGCAGAAAGGCAGCTGAGATGCTGAAAAGCAGAAAAGCTGAACTGCCTGCCTCAACTTCAGCAGTGTGTAATTGACTGAAGGCGAAAAACCAAGCAGCAGAGCAGCGGGCTTCTGTGCGCACTGAAGGCAATTGCAAGAATCCAGCAGCTGCTCCTTGCCAAGCACAGGCAGCTGCCTGTGTTCTTGCTTCTTGACCAACTCACAGTTGCCCTTCTTTTCAGCAGCTGCCATCGTGTTCTCTGCATCTCGGAGCCTCAGGGGAGCAACAAGAATTTCCAAGGTGGGATGCATGAAAACTAAAATAAAAACTCAGGAAGTTTGTCCTGGAACACCTTCTATTGGCATGCCAAGAGTGAATTCAACAGGCAGGAGAGCGGCAGCCACCGTCCTGCAGCAGTCTGCGAGCTTCGCACACAAGCCGGCTTCTTCGCGGCTTCGTTCTTCGCCTCTTGCAAGCTACCGCGATCTCCGGCTGCCGGAGGCGAAGAAGCGGCAACTTCGCGCACAGATGACTGGAGCGGCAGCGGTGCGCTCCGAAGCGCCGCTTTTGCCGAAAGACGCCGGGAAGCGGCACTTGCTTTCGGCCAGCTGCGGAGCTCCGTATTCTGCCTCTCTAGTCGCCTACATCTTAGCGCAAAGCTTTTCCGCTCCAGTTCTCAAGGAGAAAGTGTCCCAGCACTGCTCACTTAGCCCGACCTTGCCAGGAAATAAGATTTGCTGCACATTCCAAGGACACTGCATTTTCCTGGGCAAGCTGCAACCTGCTGGCAGATGGCCGTGCTCTCTGCCCACTCCTGCCCAGCTCTGAGTAGTAGCGGGCACGTTGCAGCCTGGCGAAGGCAAGAAACCTCGAGAGCTGTCACAGAGCAGAAGGGCAGCTGAGATGCTGAAAAGCAGCAAAGCTGAACTGCCTGCCTCAACTTCAGCAGTGTGTAATTGACTGAAGGCGAAAAACCAAGCAGCAGAGCAGCGGGCTTCTGTGCGCACTGAAGGCAATTGCAAGAATCCAGCAGCTGCTCCTCGCCAAGCACAGTCAACTGCCTGTGTTCTTGCTTCTTGACCAACTCACAGTTGCCCTTCTTCTCAGCAGCTGCCACCGTGTTCTCTGCATCTCGGAGCCTCTGGGGAGCAGCAAGAATTTCCAAGGTGGGATGTAGTAGGACTACGTCAAAACCCAGGAAAATTGTCCTGGAACACCTTCCACTCGCATGCCAAGAGTGAATTCAACAGGCTTGGAGAGCGGCAGCCACCGTCCTGCAGCTGTCTGCGAGCTTCGCACACAAGCCGGCTTCTTCGCGGCTTCGTTCTTCGCCTATGCAAGCTACCGCGATCTCCGGCTGCCGGAGGCGAAGAAGCGGCAACTTCGCGCACAGATGACTGGAGCGGCAGCGGTGCGCTCCGAAGCGCCGCTTTTGCCGAAAGACGCCGGGAAGCGGCACTTGCTTTCGGCCAGCTGCGGAGCTGCGTATTCTGCCTCTCTAGTCGCCTACATCTTAGCGAAAAGCTTTTCCGCTCCAGTTCTCAAGGAGAAAGTGTACCAGCACTGCTCACTTAGCCCGACCTTGCCAGGAAATGAGATTTGCTGCACATTCCAAGGACACTGCATTTTCCTGGGCAAGCTGCAACCTGCTGGCAAATGGCCGTGCTCTCTGCCCACTCCTGCCCAGCTCTGGGTAGTAGCGGGCACGTTGCAGCCTGGCGAAGGCAAGAAACCTGGAGAGCTGTCACAGAGCAGAAGGGCAGCTGAGATGCTGAAAAGCAGCAAAGCTGAACTGCCTGCCTCAACTTCAGCAGTGTGTAATTGACTGCAGGCGAAACACGAAGCAGCAGAGCAGCGGGCTTCTGTGCGCACTGAAGGCAATTGCAAGAATCCAGCAGCTGCTCCTCGCCAAGCACAGTCAACTGCCTGTGTTCTTGCTTCTTGACCAACTCACAGTTGCCCTTCTTCTCAGCAGCTGCCACCGTGTTCTCTGCATCTCGGAGCCTCTGGGGAGCAACAAGAATTTCCAAGGTGGGATGCATGAAAACTAAAATAAAAACTCAGGAAGGTTGTCCTGGAACACCTTCTATTGGCATGCCAAGAGTGAATTCAACAGGCAGGAGAGCGGCAGCCACCGTCCTGCAGCAGTCTGCGAGCTTCGCACACAAGCCGGCTTCTTCGCGGCTTCGTTCTTCTCCTCTTGCAAGCTACCGCGATCTCCGGCTGCCTGAGGCGACGAAGCGGCTACTTCGCGCACAGATCACTGGAGCGGCAGCGGTGCGCTCCGAAGCGCCGCTTTTGCCGAAAGACGCCGGGAAGCGGCACTTGCTTTCGGCCAGCTGCGGAGCTCCGTATTCTGCCTCTCTAGTCGCCTACATCTTAGCGAAAAGCTTTTCCGCTCCAGTTCTCAAGGAGAAAGTGTACCAGCACTGCTCACTTAGCCCGACCTTGCCAGGAAATAGGATTTGCTGCACATTCCAAGGACACTGCATTTTCCTGGGCAAGCTGCAACCTGCTGGCAGATGGCCGTGCTCTCTGCTCACTCCTGCCCAGTTCTTGGTACTAGCGGGCACGTTGCAGCCTGGCGAAGGCAAGAAACCTGGAGAGCTGTCACAGAGCAGAAAGCAGCTGAGATGCTGAAAAGCAGCAAAGCTGAACTGCCTGCCTCAACTTCAGCAGTGTGTAATTGACTGAAGGCGAAAAACCAAGCAGCAGAGCAGCGGGCTTCTGTGCGCACTGAAGGCAATTGCAAGAATCCAGCAGCTGCTCCTAGCCAAGCACAGTCAACTGCCTGTGTTCTTGCTTCTTGACCAACTCACAGTTGCCCTTCTTCTCAGCAGCTGCCACCGTGTTCTCTGCATCTCGGAGCCTCAGGGGAGCAACAAGAATTTCCAAGGTGGGATGCATGAAAACTAAAATAATAACTCAGGAAGTTTGTCCTGGAACACCTTCTACTGGCATGCCAAGAGTGAATTCAACAGGCAGGAGAGCGGCAGCCACCGTCCTGCAGCTGTCTGCGAGCTTCGCACACAAGCCGGCTTCTTCGCGGCTTCGTTCTTCGCCTCTTGCAAGCTACCGCGATCTCCGGCTGCCGGAGGCGAAGAAGCGGCAACTTCGCGCACAGATGACTGGAGCGGCAGCGGTGCGCTCCGAAGCGCCGCTTTTGCCGAAAGACGCCGGGAAGCGGCACTTGCTTTCGGCCAGCTGCGGAGCTCCGTATTCTGCCTCTCTAGTCGCCTACATCTTAGCGCAAAGCTTTTCCGCTCCAGTTCTCAAGGAGAAAGTGTCCCAGCACTGCTCACTTAGCCCGACCTTGCCAGGAAATAGGATTTGCTGCACATTCCAAGGACACTGCATTTTCCTGGGCAAGCTGCAACCTGCTGGCAGATGGCCGTGCTCTCTGCCCACTCCTGCCCAGTTCTTGGTACTAGCGGGCACGTTGCAGCCTGGCGAAGGCAAGAAACCTGGAGAGCTGTCACAGAGCAGAAGGGCAGCTGAGATGCTGAAAAGCAGCAAAGCTGAACTGCCTGCCTCAGCTTCAGCAGAGTGTAATTGACTGAAGGCGAAAAACCAAGCAGCAGAGCAGCGGGCTTCTGTGCGCACTGAAGGCAATTGCTAGAATCCAGCAGCTGCTCCTCGCCAAGCACAGTCAACTGCCTGTGTTCTTGCTTCTTGACCAACTCACAGTTGCCCTTCTTCTCAGCAGCTGCCACCGTGTTCTCTGCATCTCGGAGCCTCTGGGGAGCAGCAAGAATTTCCAAGGTGGGATGAAGTAGGACTACGTCAAAACCCAGGAAAATTGTCCTGGAACACCTTCCACTCGCATGCCAAGAGTGAATTCAACAGGCTTGGAGAGCGGCAGCCACCGTCCTGCAGCTGTCTGCGAGCTTCGCACACAAGCCGGCTTCTTCGCGGCTTCGTTCTTCGCCTCTTGCAAGCTACCGCGATCTCCGGCTGCCGGAGGCGAAGAAGCGGCTACTTCGCGCACAGATGACTGGAGCGGCAGCGGTGCGCTCCGAAGCGCCGCTTTTGCCGAAAGACGCCGGGAAGCGGCACTTGCTTTCGGCCAGCTGCGGAGCTCCGTATTCTGCCTCTCTAGTCGCCTACATCTTAGCGCAAAGCTTTTCCGCTCCAGTTCTCAAGGAGAAAGTGTCCCTGCACTGCTCACTTAGCCCGACCTTGCCAGGAAATAGGATTTGCTGCACATTCCAAGGACACTGCATTTTCCTGGGCAAGCTGCAACCTGCTGGCAGATGGCCGTGCTCTCTGCCCACTCCTGCCCAGTTCTTGGTACTAGCGGGCACGTTGCAGCCTGGCGAAGGCAAGAAACCTCTGAAACGATACGCGGAAGAAATAAATAGACTCCATAACCTGGGGTAGTTATGAAGTGGGTACGTATGTCAGCGCCCGGCACAAGTGAGATAGCTCTCCAAAACTTGTGCCCCGAGCCTCAGTCTGACCCACACTTTTATTCTTAAAGGCGTTCCATATGCAATACATTGCACAACATTTTCATGCATATTCCACCCCTGGCCCCGCCTGTCCTCGCTTCTCATGCGAAGTAAGTCCACGCCCTTCTGGGCATGCCTGGTTTGCTGTGGTGGTCGTACGGGGGTCTCTTGGTGGTCCTGAGGCTGAAGATTGTGGTCTTCCTCATGATTGAACTTTTGAACTTTTCCTCTCTGCGCGTGCGCTTTTGGTCCTTTGGTGCTTATCTGAGTACGTCTGTCAGTCTTGATAGGCTTGGAGACAGAGGAGCTTCTTTATCTGGGTTCTTTCCTTCTTCTGGTATTGTTCTCTATGCAAGAAGCTTCAGAAATTTGCATTTTCCTATGCCCTTTGTACTAGGCAGAGGTTTCTTAAGTAAAAGGTTGAAAATTCAACACATAACTCTACAAGCTAAATTAGAAATGCTTCATTCATTTTGTTAACCTAACTCTAAAAATCTCTGCTTCAGTCCCCCCTTTTCTTAAAATAGATTAAATTCTTTTACTACAGGGGTCTTGATTTAAATTCTGATCTACTATCATGACCGTCCTCTTTCAGTAAGATTCTATGAGTTCTAGAGAGTGATGTCAGACTGGCCATGTGTTTTAACATCCTCGAATTCTACATGAGTGTTAAAGTAGACATCATTAAACTTACAGTAACTAAAATTAATAGGATTATAATTGGGTGACATAAAGTCTTCTAAACAGTGTATTTCACTAGTTATGACTTGTGTTTATTAGCTAGTGATTGGTGCTGGATACACCAAGTTAAGAGACTTAACATACAGGAGGTTAGTGACATGTCTTGGGTAGACATTCTCTTTCGCACCCCATATGGTTTTTCATAAAGCAATTCAAAGTGGTTTAGCTTTTCTTTAGTCTTGGGTTTGGTTCGGATCTGCAGTAGTGCTAATGGGAGGGATTGAGTCCATGACAAATTAGCTTCTTGTCCCAATTGTACAATTTGTTGTTTGATCAAATGATTCATTTTTTTTACCTGACCACTTGACTGTGGGTTATATGGGGTGCGAAGTTCTCAGTCTATGTTCAAGTATTGGCTAACTTGTTGCACGAATTTTACAATAAAATGTGGTCCTCTATTTGAGGAGATTGTGGCCAGGACTCTAAAGCGTGGTATGTTTTCTTGTACCAATACCTTAGTTACTTCTTGAGCTTTAGAAGTCCTGGTGGGGAATGCTTCTGGCCATCCTGAAAAGGTATCTGTTAGCACCAGGAAAAACTTATACCCCCCTTTTCTTGGCAATTCTGTACAATCAATCTGCCATTGCTGCTCCGGCCCATGACCCTTCCGAATCTGGCTAAGCTTTGGTTTGGGAGTATTTTTGGGGTTGGTTTGGAGGCAAAGGTCACATTGTCGAGTTGTAAATGTCTAGTTATGCTAGAGCATCAATACCCCAATGGTTTTCTGGTGTTCTTCCTTTATTAGGGACCATCATAAATAGGAGGGTAGAACTAATTTTCCTTCTATGGTGGCCCATCCCTCTTGGTTATAGTCTCCTTTTTGCTCATAGATTAATTTTTTTTCTGGTTTGTTGTATCTTGGCTTACCTTTAGGGGAAATTTGCCCGTCTTGCTGCTTCTTTTGCTTCCCTATCTGCCAGCTCGTTTCCTTCTTCCAATTCGGAGTTGATCTTCTGATGTGCCTTAATGTGCATGATCGCTACTTTCTCTGGCAACTGGACTGCTGCTAGAAGTCGCAGTACTTCTGATGCATCTTTAATATTTTTCCCTTGAGACTTCAGCAGTCCTCTCTCTTTCTAAATGGCTCTGTGAGCATGCACTACTCCAAATGCATACTTCGAGTCCGTGTATATGTTTATTTCTTTCCCTCTTGCCAATTCTAGGGCCCGAGTTAGAGCAATTATCTCGGCCTTCTGTGCAGAGGTATTTGTTGGCAGGGGCCCAGATGATATTACTTCCTTGCACGTTGGAACTGCCTAGCCGGCGTGCCGTTTTCCACTGATGATATAACTGCTTCCATCAGTAAACGAGACTTCTGCATTCTCGAGAGGGGTGTCCTTCGAGTCAGGGCAGCTGGAGTAGGTGGCTTCAATGGTCTCCAGGCAGTCATGTTCCACTGGTTCCCCTTGGTTTCTACTGAGGAAGGAGGCTGGATTGACAATGTTAGCCACTACTATCTCTACATCATCTTGCTCCGCTATGATAGCTTGGTATCTCAGGAGCCGTTGTGGGGAAAGCCAATGCCCACCTTTTACCTCTAGCACTGCAGACACTGTGTGAGACACTAGCACAGTTCTTTTCTGGCCTAGGGTGAATTTGTGTGCCTCTTGGATGTTCAGGATGACTGCTGCAACAGCTCTGAGGCACCCAGGCCACCCTTTAGCTGCTGTATCCAATTGCTTAGAGAAGTAAGCCACTGCTCTCCGATATGGGCCCAGGTCCTGTGCTAGTATTCCTAAGGCGATTCCTTGCTTCTCATGGGAGAATAAAAGGAAAGGCTTACTCACGTCCGGCAATCTCATGGCTGGAGCTGACATGAGGGCTTTTTTCAGCTGGTTGAAAGCTTGCGTAGCTTCCTTTGCCTCTTGGATGTTCCTGCTTTCAGTTGCAATCAGTTCATAGAAGGGCTTAACAAACAGTCCATAGTTATAGATCCATAACCTGCACCACCCTGTCATCCTCAGGAAAGTTCGTAGTTCCTTTACCGTCTGAGGTTTTGGGGTCTGGCATATTGCCTCCTTCCGGCTTTGGCCCAAGGTACGTTGTCTAGCACTGACTTCCTAACCCAGATAAGTTACTTTCTGTTTTACTACTTGGGCTTTTTTCTTTGATACTCGGTACCCTTGGAGCCCCAAAAAGTTCAAGAGGCTTATCGTCCAGGCCGTGCATGCTTCCCTTGTCCGTGTGGCTATCAGGATGTCATCTACGTACTCTAGCAACTTCCCTTCCTCTGGAGGGGCTTCTCAGGTCTCTAATTCTTTTGCAAGTTGTTCTCCAAACAAAGTGGGTGAGTTTTTGAATCCTTGTGGGAGTCTGGTCCATGTCAGTTGAGTTCTTGGCCCGCTCTTAGGATTTTCCCATTCAAATGCAAAAATTTTCTGGCTTCGTGGATAGGAAGGCAAAAGAAGGCATCTTTTCAATCTAAAACGGTAAACCAAGTTAGCTCGGGGGTTAAGCAAGTTAATAACGTGTAGGGATTGGCCACCACAGGATACAGATCCTCAGTGACCTTGTTTATGGCCCGCAGATCCTGTACTAACCGGTATGACCCATCAGGTTTACCAACTGGTAGGATAGGGGTATTAACACTTACATAACATAAGTTGGAACAAGGTATTATAGACAATATCATGGTCATCAATGGAAGCAATATTTGATGGAACTTTTTCAGTTCTGAGGGTTCGTAACTTGTGTTTGTCGGTGACAGCAGGGAAGCACAGTGAGGCTGCTTAACAGGGCAGGATGCATACATATACTTTCCTTCGTCTACATTCACTTAACTTTATTTTACTTACTCTTACACATAACAAAACAACCACAACAACAAGGTACCTTTTCTTTTTCAACACACCTATTACACTTGTAGGTGTCCCTGGCTAGTCCCAGTGTTCTTGGATACCCCTCAATCTAGCTGTGTGGTTCCCAACTCTAGATCCTGTCAGACTTCTCTTCAAACTGGCAAAATTTTTACTCAATCTTGGGTGCTCTCAACAACCCAGCAAACTTAATTCTGGGTGCTCTTGGAATGTTAATCCCTCAACCCAGCAGGTTTGACTTAACCCTGGATGCTCTTGGAACATTAATCCCTCAATCCAGCAGGTTTGAATCAACCCTGGATGCTCTTGGAACATTAATCCCTCAATCCAGCAGGTTTGAATCAACCCTGGATGCTCTTGGAATATTAATCCCTCAATCCAGCAGGTTTGATCTTGGATGTTCTCGGGCATTCTTATCCCTCAATCCAGCAGAATTTTTAGGGGCCCCTCCTACACATTTTACCTTTTATTTTTCCCCAATAGATTATGCCAAGAAAACCCTCTTTTTACCTTTTAATTCATTTTTTTTTCTAATAAATTACATTTTACTCCCCCCCCCCCCCAAGGGGTCCCACTCTTTCTCTGGGACCCAGTCCCAGGGGGGTTCTCTCACTCTTTTTATTACTCGCTTCGTCTCTTTACTGGCCGCTTTTCTCGCGAAAAAGACGGAAACGCAGCATGGGAGACTGCCGCTCTCGCTTAGCAGGCCTGGGGTAACCAGCCCGCCTCTGTCACGATCCGCTTCTTGCGGGGTGTCGTGATGGTTCTTTTCACCCATCCCAAAAGTGCAACAAAGGCAAACAACAAGGGACTATCAGTTAATCACAACAAATGCACCTTTAGTAGGGGCCAAAACAGTAAACGCGATAGTGGGGATCTGAAAGGAGATAAAAGGTTAGAGAGAGAAGAGGGATATGGGAATAGCTACCAACACAGGCGAGATCCTCAGTGCTCCGGACGATGGGGATCCGTCTGTCGTGTCGGGGGAGTCTTCGAAGTTCTGGTCGACTCGGGGCTCCAATTATAGTCCACAGAGGAGAGAGGGGGGGAACAAGTGTAATAATGAAAGTCCATTGTAATCGCCCCGAGGGAACGGGTGAGTCCACAGAAACCACCAAAGCAAGACGAATCCAATGAAGAATAAGTCCATTTGAATCACTGAAGGGAAACAGGTCATGTCATTAGTGGTCAGACCACCAATTTCCCCTCCTCCCTATAGCAGGGGTCTCAGTCTCAGTCCTTGGGAGGAGGGTTCTCATTCTTTCTTTGTCACAGTGGTAACGAGGCAGATGAGGGGTCTTCAGTGAAGGACCGCGAGAGTCACCCCAAAAGTTCATTGGGCTTAAGAACGGAGATTAGAAGCAGGCCGCGCATCAGGCTGTCCCGTGCTGGCTCCATGTCAGGTCTTTGCCAAGTCCTTGCCAACTCCTTGCCAAGTTCTTACCAGGCCTAGTTGGGAACAGCCAGCATGACGGTTCAGTGGTCCCACCTGTGCTGTGTCCTGTTCTAAGCCGGAACTACAGTGGGGGAAGGGATTCTTTCTTGTGGCAATCGGAAGGCAGAATGGAAAATGAGGGGCTTCTGACGGGCTCTTACACCACCCCGTGACTGACGATTGCCCTCGAAAGATCTTCATCAGCAGGATTCCATGGTGTCGTCGTGCAGTCTTCAGGACTCGTCAAGTGTTGGCAGCAGGTCCCAGGGAAAAGAGAAGAGGAAAAGGGAAAGAAAGAGAAAACGGGAAAACTAAAACAATCACAACATATTAGTAATCACAACAAATTATAATTAAACAATAAGCAAAATACAATTAGTAAATCAATAATAGTTATTTAAATAATAATCAATATGAATCAATTAAACAATAAATTGATCAAATAATAAACCAGTATCATCAATATTAAACAGTAAAGTAATAAACCTAGTATAATCGATATTACTCAGTACAATTTTATAAACAATAAACAAAAATAATTAAAACAGCGATTAGAACAAATCATAAAAGAAAATGATGTAAAACATATCTTCTAACCTTATCATCTTCTTGTGTCTACTGTCCTGGGAACATCTCTAGTGTAAAGGATGTCGGCCAAGTGGTGTGCATTAATTATAGATGTTAATTTTGTTCATCGTTTCATCATTCTCCAATTTACAATAAGCAAGATTACTGATAAAACAAAACCAATCATAACTAAAATCAGAAGAACAACAATGGGATGACACAATTTCTTCAGGATACCGGTGGCGGTGGGTGACCACCCGAAAAGGGTATCCCACCACTTGTGCTCGGCATCACTTTTCACCCTTTCTACAACACGATGTATTTCTTGCACATGATGATGAACAGTTACCAGAGTTTTCTGTCCATTCCCCTTGATTTTTCCTAGGATCTCTATTAGATCTTGATGAAGTAATAATTGCTTGACCAGAGAAAGGTTCATCCCAATGGGAGTAGGCAGTAGCTTGTGAATCAACGTGAGATTGGATTCTAAAAGTTCATGTGAAGTAACTGGAGCTACAAAAGAAAAATCACATCCTGCAATTTTAGTAAAGTTGCAAGCACAAAAATTTGAATGATTTTTAGTAGCTACTACTGTACTTTCTATAAACACAGTATCCCAAGCGGTTCTGAAGCAGGCACACCCATTGTCTGTAGATACAAGGACTGTTTCAGAAGTCTCGTTAGGATGAATATCAAAATGACAGCTATTTTGTTCTGTCTCCAGACAAATATCTTGAGCTACAATTGCATTACCTTCACAGATAAACCCTAGTTGTTCTCAGATGGTACAGGACTCTAAATTGACAGTTTGCCATTTGTCATCAATTTGATGGGCCCATTCTCTATGTTCAGAAGGATAGAAAGTGGGTCCATCATGATTTAATCCTAGTGCAATGATAGGGAATATCAAATGCACCCAGGCATTTCTTATGGTCAACGCAAATGCTGTGGCTGTGTTTGTGTTAGGGTCATAGGTAAAATTCACTAAATTCCACCAGGATTGGAAATCTCTTTCAAAGTCAGTGGCACTGTCCCAGACTATTTTCCTAATTTCAGTGGGAAAAGTGCCTTCTTCACCTTCTCTTATAATTGAGGCAGCAACTGACTGCATCCATCATTGAGCCTGGATACGGCTAAGAGCTAAGGAAACGTTGCTTTGTGCGGCATTAAGTGCATCAATGATCAATTTGCTATTATTTACATTTATCTTTTCCCAATTTGCTAGAATGTTTGATAGCAACCACTGATGTGTTCCCAAGGCTGATAAGGACGATTGCAGTGGTTGTTGTATTTTGGTTAAATCTTTAGTTGTGGAAGCCAATTTATTCATTCATACTTCTGAATCAATACTATTTAGGATTCCCAATCCTGTTCCCACAAGACCAGTTATGTCTCTTGGCACGCGGTTTTTAGGAGGCTTCCACTGTCGCAGCCAGGTTGTCCAAGCCTGAAAAGAGGTCTGCAAAAAGGGTGAACAAGCTGGTTGTATTTCTCAGATATTGTTTTGCATCAGCAATTTGACTTGTTTAAGAGACCATAACAGATTAAACAATATCTGTTGTTGGCCAGTTTTCCTGATTCTACATGGTCCAATTTCAAAAATTTTCGGGCTAAGTGTAACCAGTGGTTGGGTGGTAGGTGTCACAACATTAACATCAAGTCCTACTCCAGTATTTGAATCAATACTTTCAACTTAAAAAACAAAAACAAAAACAAAAACAAAACAAAACAAAAAAAAAGTGCTTCAGTATTTTTGGACCAAAACCAAACTACTTCTACAGTTTGTGTTCATGTGAAATTGTGCCAACAATCCTGTATGCTTGGCTGCGTACAAACCTTTTTGTGCTTCAAGAGATCCTTTCACTTTTTCTGCATGCTACCACAATTAGTTCAGACCACGGTCACTCAGCTGCTTTCTGGCCATGGGGTTGCGGTAGGATGCAGAAAAGTATTACCAGTTTTATCATGGATTAGGTGGTCTTCATGTCCCTCGGAGTTCTTCTGAGAAAGTAAACACAACAGAATTCTGCCGCCGAGAGGCAGAAAAGTTAGAATGATGGAATTATCCAGCATGTATTTGTCCAATGCTCTTTCCCTAGAGCACCAGAGGATTCCCATGCATATTTCTTCAGAGGGGGTTTTAGCACAAGTGCTACTAGTCCTATAGTAAGAGAGGTCCACCAGAACAGGTTGGCCAGGGTCATGAGCTGGATTATTAGGATCATTTGGTACAGAGCATAGGAGTCAGTGTAGATGCAGACCAAAGAGGAATTCTGTGCTTCTCGTTGAAAAACACTCCAGACAGCTATCAGCTCCCCACTGTGTGTACTACCTTCTCCCTCTGTAATCATTTGCTCACCAGAGGAAAAGTGGAGGGCTTCTGCCCTAGATTTCCATCCTTTTCCTTCCCCTTTAGCAAAAGCATCAGTAAACCAAGAGTTTGCTGATTGTTCAGGGCAGAAAGGAGGGGTTACTTTGATTACAGAGGCAGGTTTGTCCAAGCTCTCCGTTTCTTGGATTGCTAAAGTTTTTACAGCTCCTTCTGTCATTGAGAAGAAGTTACAGTAATGTTCAACCTGAGCATACCACTTTCTCACTGAGGCCCTCTGGGCCACCCCGTCAGGAGGGGGACTCCCACTAGTGACTGTCTTAATAACCTTGAAGGGGCCTCTCAATACAATTGGTTGTTTTTGTGCAATTTTTTCTACTTCTAGGAAAGCTAAGATAACCATCAACAATCCTTTTTCCCAGGTAGTGTATCTTTTCTCAGCATCTTTGGAACCACGGGAATCAAAACCAACAGGTCTTGTCGGAGCCTCAGGACCCCGCTGCCATATGTGTACTGACAGCCCTGAGGAGGCAAATGCCCATTCCACCTGGAAAGGATCTGTAGGATGGATAGGGCCCAGTGCTTGATGAGCTGTTGCTTCAAAAATCAGCAATTGCAATGCTGACTCCTGAGAAAGACTCCAATCCCATTTCACCCCTTTCCTCAACAAGTCATAAAGGGGAACAAATGGGTCGTTCCAGTGACTAGGAAATCTGTCTGGTCTTTCTACAGGAGATACAGCTGCTATCGTTTTTGGAAGGAGAATTGCTGTAGGTTTGAGTGATTCTGGAAGCCCACAAATTCAAGGGGTCATTATCTTGGGCTTCACAGGTAATTGCATCAGGGATTCAAAGCCAGGAATTCATTTCTTTTTGTGAGTCATTTGCAGGCAAGCAGCTTTGTGCACATTTTCCAAGAGCTGGTCGGGGGTACTAATTCTAGCTATGGGATCTCCCCTTTCCAAGGGGCTTGTTCCCCCGGCCCAAAAAGCTGCACGCTGTGTCAGGGACCATGTGTCACCTTTCTCTCCTGTTGTTAAGAAGACACCATGTCCCCAATACCCACTGGCTTCCTGTTCAGTGAATTGAATTTGATCACCACCAGTGAGGGACACCCGGAAAACATATTCTGTTTCTGATTCATGTGGAGGCTGTCCGTATTCCCTTTTAAGCTTAGCTAGCTCGGTGGCCGTGTTTAGTTGTGATGGTATGCGTTTGGTTGTGATGTGAGGTTCCAGATCATCATCACTGAGATAGTTCTACTCTGTTTTAATCAAGGGTCTCAAGTGATGGCAGCAATGTTCCCCACAATTACTTGCTGCTTCAAGTTCTTGATGAGGATAGATTTGTTTAATGTGAGGAGTTTCCTTCTCCTCAAGCTCTGTAGAGGAATCAGCATGATGGGATTTGTTAATATGTTCCTCTGTTAAGGCAGCTCGCAATGCATAGATCACATTTTTTTGCTTCATAGAACTGTTTTTGCAAAATTTCAACTAGATTTTGAAGGGAGTCTATTATAGCATGTTCCTCACTTCTTCGCTGGAAGCCATTTTCTATAGCTGCCATAAGACAAGCTCCCAAAACTGAGCAGAAGATAGTTTTATTTTTGCCCAGTTTGAATTTTGTTTCATGTTGTAATGAACACACTCTATCAATAACATTTTCTAAGTTCAACCAATTACTCTGTGCCCATTTTTCTCCTTCTGTAGAAGGTTTGGCATTGTGTTTGGCTAGTAGTGCATAAAATTCAGCTTTAATTTCAAGGCTAAGATTGTCACTCATTTTGTGAAGGGACCAAAACCACGACAGGGAGCTACAAACTTAAGTTCCACAAAACTACACAGCCCCCGCTGTGTCGCCCTTCGCTTCCCTGGCTGGGTGAAAGGACAATAATCTGCCTGGGAGGCTCTGCTTAGTTGCTTCAAGTTGTCCCTTCCTTCCCAGACCACATACACACAACAACAACAAAACAACAGTGTCCCGCCCTTTGCACTAAGGGATCCTTTATGAATTGCCAAAGACAGTATGGGTGCCTTTTCAGCTGCAACCCTTCTGTCTAGACAGAAATCCTGTCCGTGACGCCAATTTTAATGTCACGATCCGTTTCTTGCGGGGTGTCGTGATGGTTCTTTTCACCCATCCCAAAAGTGCAACAAAGGCAAACAACAAGGGACTATCAGTTAATCACAACAAATGCACCTTTAGTAGGGGCCAAAACAGTAAACGCGATAGTGGGGATCTGAAAGGAGATAAAAGGTTAGAGAGAGAAGAGGGATATGGGAATAGCTACCAACACAGGCGAGATCCTCAGTGCTCCGGACGATGGGGATCCGTCTGTCGTGTCGGGGGAGTCTTCGAAGTTCTGGTCGACTCGGGGCTCCAATTATAGTCCACAGAGGAGAGAGGGGGGGAACAAGTGTAATAATGAAAGTCCATTGTAATCGCCCCGAGGGAACGGGTGAGTCCACAGAAACCACCAAAGCAAGACGAATCCAATGAAGAATAAGTCCATTTGAATCACTGAAGGGAAACAGGTCATGTCATTAGTGGTCAGACCACCAATTTCCCCTCCTCCCTATAGCAGGGGTCTCAGTCTCAGTCCTTGGGAGGAGGGTTCTCATTCTTTCTTTGTCACAGTGGTAACGAGGCAGATGAGGGGTCTTCAGTGAAGGACCGCGAGAGTCACCCCAAAAGTTCATTGGGCTTAAGAACGGAGATTAGAAGCAGGCCGCGCATCAGGCTGTCCCGTGCTGGCTCCATGTCAGGTCTTTGCCAAGTCCTTGCCAACTCCTTGCCAAGTTCTTACCAGGCCTTGTTGGGAACAGCCAGCATGACGGTTCAGTGGTCCCACCTGTGCTGTGTCCTGTTCTAAGCCGGAACTACAGTGGGGGAAGGGATTCTTTCTTGTGGCAATCGGAAGGCAGAATGGAAAATGAGGGGCTTCTGACGGGCTCTTACAGCCTCGCATTCACACACATTCATCCCCCCTTTATTCGCCCTGTAATGCAAAGGATCTCCCAGTTGCCGAGCCGTGGGGGCTTTTAGCCGCTCGGCATGAAGCTCGGGTAGCTGGTACATCTGAGGGTGCACCAGAAGAACGGGAGGGACACTCGGGCTGCTGAAATCCTGCTCGTTGATTGAAGGGTCGCAGAAGGGGCAAACAGGGAGACAACGAAGCAGAAGGGAGGCAGATTCCGAGAGCCCCGAAGGGCGGGCTGAGGATTCTTTTACTGCGTAGGGGTAGGAGGGTTTAGCATTCGAGGGTACAATCGGGAGAAGGCTAAAGGGAGGGGAAATATAACATTAACCAGTGGGGAAAAGGGAAAGGAGTGTTCTTGGTGGAAGAACCAAAGGGAAAACGTGGAACAGAGAAGATTCTAGGCTAAGGGGCAGACTTGAACAACAACTGACAGGACAGGGGGAGGGTACAATTCTCTTACGAAAGGGGGTGGAGAACTCATACAACTGCTGTTTCCCATGGCAACCCTAGACTGCCTTCCCCAACCCCTCCCCCTGCACCAGTGACAGCTTTTAACACTGAAGGGCAGTGCTATTGTATAACAAACACTTAATTCTTAGCCCAGCCGGGCTCGCTGGCTACTTTTGCAAGCTTTTTACCAACTAGCGATGCTTGTAAGCGGTGCTTGTAACTCCTAGCTTGTACCACGCTCCCACTAGCTGCGCTATCAGCTAGCGGCGTTCAAAGCAGCTCCTCAAACCGCGGCTTGTGCCCGCGCGCCCGCTGCGCTATCAGCTGGGCCGCGCCTAAAGCACCTTTGCAAGCCCCGACTGAAACGATACGCGGAAGAAATCAATAGACTCCATAACCTGGGGTAGTTATGAAGTGGGTACGTATGTCAGCGCCCGGCACAAGTGAGATAGCTCTCCAAAACTTGTGCCCCGAGCCTCAGTCTGACCCACACTTTTATTCTTAAAGGCGTTCCATATGCAATACATTGCACAACATTTTCATGCATATTCCACCCCTGGCCCCGCCTGTCCTCGCTTCTCATGCGAAGTAAGTCCACGCCCTTCTGGGCATGCGTGGTTTGCTGTGGTGGTCGTACGGGGGTCTCTTGGTGGTCCTGAGGCTGAAGATTGTGGTCTTCCTCATGATTGAACTTTGGAACTTTTCCTCTCTGCGCGTGCGCTTTTGGTCCTTTGGTGCTTATCTGAGTACGTCTGTCAGTCTTGATAGGCTTGGAGACAGAGGAGCTTCTTTATTTTAATTCAGAAGGAAAGGGTTCTTTCCTTCTTCTGGTATTGTTCTTCATGCAAGAAGCTTCAGAAATTTGCATTTTCCTTTGCCCTTTGTATTAGGCAGAGGTTTCTTAAGCAAAAGGTTGAAAATTCAACACATAACTCTACAAGCTAAATTAGAAATGCTTAATTCATTTTGTTAACCTAACTCTAAAAATCTCTATTTCACCTCGAGAGCTGTCACAGAGCAGAAAGCAGCTGAGATGCTGAAAAGCAGCAAAGCTGAACTGCCTGCCTCAACTTCAGCAGTGTGTAATTGACTGAAGGCGAAACACGAAGCAGCAGAGCAGCGGGCTTCTGTGCGCACTGAAGGCAATTGCAAGAATCCAGCAGCTGCTCCTTGCCAAGCACAGGCAGCTGCCTGTGTTCTTGCTTCTTGACCAACTCACAGTTGCCCTTCTTTTCAGCAGCTGCCATCGTGTTCTCTGCATCTCGGAGCCTCAGGGGAGCAGCAAGAATTTCCAAGGTGGGATGCATGAAAACTAAAATAAAAACTCAGGAAGGTTGTCCTGGAACACCTCCCATTGGCATGCCAAGAGTGAATTCAACAGGCAGGAGAGCGGCAGCCACCGTCCTGCAGCAGTCTGCGAGCTTCGCACACAAGCCGGCTTCTTCGCGGCTTCGTTCTTCGCCTCTTGCAAGCTACCGCGATCTCCGGCTGCCGGAGGCGAAGAAGCGGCAACTTCGCGCACAGATGACTGGAGCGGCAGCGGTGCGCTCCGAAGCGCCGCTTTTGCCGAAAGACGCCGGGAAGCGGCACTTGCTTTCGGCCAGCTGCGGAGCTCCGTATTCTGCCTCTCTAGTCGCCTACATCTTAGCGCAAAGCTTTTCCGCTCCAGTTCTCAAGGAGAAAGTGTCCCAGCACTGCTCACTTAGCCCGACCTTGCCAGGAAATAGGATTTGCTGCACATTCCAAGGACACTGCATTTTCCTGGGCAAGCTGCAACCTGCTGGCAGATGGCCGTGCTCTCTGCCCACTCCTGCCCAGCTCTGAGTAGTAGCGGGCACGTTGCAGCCTGGCGAAGGCAAGAAACCTCGAGAGCTGTCACAGAGCAGAAGGGCAGCTGAGATGCTGAAAAGCAGCAAAGCTGAACTGCCTGCCTCAGCTTCAGCAGTGTGTAATTGACTGAAGGCGAAAAACCAAGCAGCAGAGCAGCGGGCTTCTGTGCGCACTGAAGGCAATTGCTAGAATCCAGCAGCTGCTCCTCGCCAAGCACAGTCAACTGCCTGTGTTCTTGCTTCTTGACCAACTCACAGTTGCCCTTCTTCTCAGCAGCTGCCACCGTGTTCTCTGCATCTCGGAGCCTCTGGGGAGCAACAAGAATTTCCAAGGTGGGATGAAGTAGGACTACGTCAAAACCCAGGAAAATTGTCCGGGAACACCTTCCACTCGCATGTCAAGAGTGAATTCAACAGGCTTGGAGAGCGGCAGCCACCGTCCTGCAGCTGTCTGCGAGCTTCGCACACAAGCCGGCTTCTTCGCGGCTTCGTTCTTCGCCTCTTGCAAGCTACCGCGATCTCCGGCTGCCGGAGGCGAAGAAGCGGCAACTTCGCGCACAGATGACTGGAGCGGCAGCGGTGCGCTCCGAAGCGCCGCTTTTGCCGAAAGACGCCGGGAAGCGGCACTTGCTTTCGGCCAGCTGCGGAGCTGCGTATTCTGCCTCTCTAGTCGCCTACATCTTAGCGCAAAGCTTTTCCGCTCCAGTTCTCAAGGAGAAAGTGTCCCAGCACTGCTCACTTAGCCCGACCTTGCCAGGAAATAAGATTTGCTGCACATTCCAAGGACACTGCATTTTCCTGGGCAAGCTGCAACCTGCTGGCAGATGGCCGTGCTCTCTGCCCACTCCTGCCCAGTTCTTGGTACTAGCGGGCACGTTGCAGCCTGGCGAAGGCAAGAAACCTCGAGAGCTGTCACAGAGCAGAAGGGCAGCTGAGATGCTGAAAAGCAGCAAAGCTGAACTGCCTGCCTCAGCTTCAGCAGTGTGTAATTGACTGAAGGCGAAAAGCCAAGCAGCAGAGCAGCGGGCTTCTGTGCGCACTGAAGGCAATTGCTAGAATCCAGCAGCTGCTCCTCGCCAAGCACAGTCAACTGCCTGTGTTCTTGCTTCTTGACCAACTCACAGTTGCCCTTCTTTTCAGCACCTGCCACCGTGTTCTCTGCATCTCGGAGCCTCTGGGGAGCAGCAAGAATTTCCAAGGTGGGATGTAGTAGGACTACGTCAAAACACAGGAAAATTGTCCTGGAACACCTTCCACTCGCATGTCAAGAGTGAATTCAACAGGCTTGGAGAGCGGCAGCCACCGTCCTGCAGCTGTCTGCGAGCTTCGCACACAAGCCGGCTTCTTCGCGGCTTCGTTCTTCGCCTCTTGCAAGCTACCGCGATCTCCGGCTGCCGGAGGCGAAGAAGCGGCAACTTCGCGCACAGATGACTGGAGCGGCAGCGGTGCGCTCCGAAGCGCCGCTTTTGCCGAAAGACGCCGGGAAGCGGCACTTGCTTTCGGCCAGCTGCGGAGCTCCGTATTCTGCCTCTCGAGTCGCCTACATCTTAGCGCAAAGCTTTTCCGCTCCAGTTCTCAAGGAGAAAGTGTACCAGCACTGCTCACTTAGCCCGACCTTGCCAGGAAATAAGATTTGCTGCACATTCCAAGGACACTGCATTTTCCTGGGCAAGCTGCAACCTGCTGGCAGATGGCCGTGCTCTCTGCCCACTCCTGCCCAGTTCTTGGTACTAGCGGGCACGTTGCAGCCTGGCGAAGGCAAGAAACCTCGAGAGCTGTCACAGAGCAGAAGGGCAGCTGAGATGCTGAAAAGCAGCAAAGCTGAACTGCCTGCCTCAACTTCAGCAGTGTGTAATTGACTGAAGGCGAAACACGAAGCAGCAGAGCAGCGGGCTTCTGTGCGCACTGAAGGCAATTGCAAGAATCCAGCAGCTGCTCCTAGCCAAGCACAGTCAACTGCCTGTGTTCTTGCTTCTTGACCAACTCACAGTTGCCCTTCTTCTCAGCAGCTGCCACCGTGTTCTCTGCATCTCGGAGCCTCTGGGGAGCAACAAGAATTTCCAAGGTGGGATGCATGAAAACCAAAATAAAAACTCAGGAAGGTTGTCCTGGAACACCTCCCATTGGCATGCCAAGAGTGAATTCAAGAGGCAGGAGAGCGGCAGCCACCGTCCTGCAGCTGTCTGCGAGCTTCGCACACAAGCCGGCTTCTTCGCGGCTTCGTTCTTCGCCTCTTGCAAGCTACCGCGATCTCCGGCTGCCGGAGGCCAAGAAGCGGCAACTTCGCGCACAGATGACTGGAGCGGCAGCGGTGCGCTCCGAAGCGCCGCTTTTGCCGAAAGACGCCGGGAAGCGGCACTTGCTTTCGGCCAGCTGCGGAGCTGCGTATTCTGCCTCTCGAGTCGCCTACATCTTAGCGCAAAGCTTTTCCGCTCCAGTTCTCAAGGAGAAAGTGTACCAGCACTGCTCACTTAGCCCGACCTTGCCAGGAAATAAGATTTGCTGCACATTCCAAGGACACTGCATTTTCCTGGGCAAGTTGCAACCTGCTGGCAGATGGCCGTGCTCTCTGCCCACTCCTGCCCAGTTCTTGGTACTAGCGGGCACGTTGCAGCCTGGCGAAGGCAAGAAACCTCGAGAGCTGTCACAGAGCAGAAGGGCAGCTGAGATGCTGAAAAGCAGCAAAGCTGAACTGCCTGCCTCAACTTCAGCAGAGTGTAATTGACTGAAGGCGAAAAACCAAGCAGCAGAGCAGCGGGCTTCTGTGCGCACTGAAGGCAATTGCTAGAATCCAGCAGCTGCTCCTCGCCAAGCACAGTCAACTGCCTGTGTTCTTGCTTCTTGACCAACTCACAGTTGCCCTTCTTCTCAGCAGCTGCCACCGTGTTCTCTGCATCTCGGAGCCTCTGGGGAGCAACAAGAATTTCCAAGGTGGGATGCATGAAAACCAAAATAAAAACTCAGGAAGGTTGCCCTGGAACACCTCCCATTGGCATGCCAAGAGTGAATTCAAGAGGCAGGAGAGCGGCAGCCACCGTCCTGCAGCTGTCTGCGAGCTTCGCACACAAGCCGGCTTCTTCGCGGCTTCGTTCTTCGCCTCTTGCAAGCTACCGCGATCTCCGGCTGCCGGAGGCGAAGAAGCGGCAACTTCGCGCACAGATGACTGGAGCGGCAGCGGTGCGCTCCGAAGCGCCGCTTTTGCCGAAAGACGCCGGGAAGCGGCACTTGCTTTCGGCCAGCTGCGGAGCTCCGTATTCTGCCTCTCGAGTCGCCTACATCTTAGCGCAAAGCTTTTCCGCTCCAGTTCTCAAGGAGAAAGTGTACCAGCACTGCTCACTTAGCCCGACCTTGCCAGGAAATAGGATTTGCTGCACATTCCAAGGACACTGCATTTTCCTGGGCAAGCTGCAACCTGCTGGCAGATGGCCGTGCTCTCTGCCCACTCCTGCCCAGTTCTTGGTACTAGCGGGCACGTTGCAGCCTGGCGAAGGCAAGAAACCTGGAGAGCTGTCACAGAGCAGAAGGGCAGCTGAGATGCTGAAAAGCAGCAAAGCTGAACTGCCTGCCTCAACTTCAGCAGTGTGTAATTGACTGAAGGCGAAAAACCAAGCAGCAGAGCAGCGGGCTTCTGTGCGCACTGAAGGCAATTGCAAGAATCCAGCAGCTGCTCCTAGCCAAGCACAGTCAACTGCCTGTGTTCTTGCTTCTTGACCAACTCACAGTTGCCCTTCTTCTCAGCAGCTGCCACCGTGTTCTCTGCATCTCGGAGCCTCTGGGGAGCAACAAGAATTTCCAAGGAGTGATGTAGTAGGACTACGTCAAAACACAGGAAAATTGTCCTGGAACACCTTCCACTCGCATGCCAAGACTGAATTCAACAGGCTGGAGGGCAGCAGCCACCGTCCTGCAGCTGTCTGCGAGCTTCGCACACAAGCCGGCTTCTTCGCGGCTTCGTTCTTCGCCTCTTGCAAGCTACCGCGATCTCCGGCTGCCGGAGGCGAAGAAGCGGCAACTTCGCGCACAGATGACTGGAGCGGCAGCGGTGCGCTCCGAAGCGCCGCTTTTGCCGAAAGACGCCGGGAAGCGGCACTTGCTTTCGGCCAGCTGCGGAGCTCCGTATTCTGCCTCTCTAGTCGCCTACATCTTAGCGAAAAGCTTTTCCGCTCCAGTTCTCAAGGAGAAAGTGTCCCAGCACTGCTCACTTAGCCCGACCTTGCCAGGAAATAAGATTTGCTGCACATTCCAAGGACACTGCATTTTCCTGGGCAAGCTGCAACCTGCTGGCAGATGGCCGTGCTCTCTGCCCACTCCTGCCCAGTTCTTGGTACTAGCGGGCACGTTGCAGCCTGGCGAAGGCAAGAAACCTGGAGAGCTGTCACAGAGCAGAAGGGCAGCTGAGATGCTGAAAAGCAGCAAAGCTGAACTGCCTGCCTCAACTTCAGCAGTGTGTAATTGACTGAAGGCGAAAAACCAAGCAGCAGAGCAGCGGGCTTCTGTGCGCACTGAAGGCAATTGCAAGAATCCAGCAGCTGCTCCTCGCCAAGCACAGTCAACTGCCTGTGTTCTTGCTTCTTGACCAACTCACAGTTGCCCTTCTTTTCAGCAGCTGCCACCGTGTTCTCTGCATCTCGGAGCCTCTGGGGAGCAACAAGAATTTCCAAGGTGGGATGCATGAAAACCAAAATAAAAACTCAGGAAGGTTGTCCTGGAACACCTCCCATTGGCATGCCAAGAGTGAATTCAAGAGGCAGGAGAGCGGCAGCCACCGTCCTGCAGCTGTCTGCGAGTTTCGCACACAAGCCGGCTTCTTCGCGGCTTCGTTCTTCGCCTCTTGCAAGCTACCGCGATCTCCGGCTGCCGGAGGCGAAGAAGCGGCTATTTCATGCCCAGATGACTGGAGCGGCAGTGGTGCGCTGCGGGGCGCCGCTTTTGCCAAAAGATGCCGGGAAACGGCACTTACAATTCTTCAGGAATGTATTAAAAACAGACGTATAAATACGACGAAACCTCATTCTCTCACAGGTAGTTAATTAGAATTGTCTTTCTTATGTTTCATATAGGAATTCAAAATGTTATTTCCTTGGGGTTTTTGTTGTTTTCTTGATTTCAATGCGGAATGAGTTGTGCTGCATATGCTCTGTGAGCACAAGAAAAGAATGTTCTGCCCCGGCTAGCTGCAATTCCTCTTTGAGTTTAGGTTAGTAACTTTGAGTTCAACTGAAGTATTTTAGAAACAGCTACTTCTAAAATTCCATTTCCTCTGCATGTTTGGGCAGCAGACTGACTGTTCCCAATGGATGTTAGTGATTAAATTTGATAGGTATGGAAATGGAGAAGTCCAGACTAAGCTGTGGTAAGCCCTGAGCTGGCACTAAGAGGGAACCGGGGTTTTGTGCTCTTAGGAGCAGGTATCCTTTGGAAATGTCTGAATGTCTGATGGTGGTGTTGTTCTTTGTGGATTCCCGTAGAAAACAGAGTGCGAGTGGATCCTCAGATTTCTTGGGGAAGGGCTGCGTGACAAACTTTGCTGTGAGCTTTATGTCTACCAGAGGATTTTCTGGGTCATTCTTGCCTTTTTCAGCAGTCCTTTGTGTGACGAGGGCTCCCAGGTAAGAATTTATAAAGAACAGTTCCCAAATACCCCAAACCACAAAAGCTTATATAGCCTCGAGATCTCAAGTACAAAACAGAAAGGAGCAGCTGATTCTGCCTTGTTCCTCTTGAAAATCTGTTCCTTGTTGGTTTTGTGTATCTGTGGAGGGGGAAATAATTTAGCTTGTGTCTAAACCAGGCCCATCCTTATCCCCTGAAACTGGGACAGGTTCCTGCCATCGTGGAGCCTCACGTGGGTGCCGTAGTTTTGCTCCTGCAGTCGGGGCCTTTTCTTTTTGGGGTCTCTATTTCCCCAGCCAGCACATTTGTCACCTGAACAGTGCTTCGGCAGGAGGGAAACTCGCATGCCGGGAGTTCTCAGGTTTGGGAGCATGCACCTTGAGGATTTCAGGTATCAAAACCTCAGACAAAAAGAGAAAATTGTCTTGCTACCTGAATACTTCTTGTAAGAGCAGCACCTGTGGTGTGAAGCCTTGAAGGGAGAATGTCTTTCCTTTCTGGAGTTGCTGAGAACAGGCCGTGTTCATTTTAGCTGAGAGTTGATCAGATACCAGCCAAATTGCTCATTTTATTTTAGATAATCCCATCTTGGCTGTAAAAGAACAAGTTGCATTTTCTGTTTCAGAGTCGTATTCTGGAGATATCACAGAGTGCTGCCCCTGTCACCTCTAGAGCTGCCCATGAGCTGATAGAGGATCACAGCCTCCTCTCGTGGGTCCTGCACGGCTTAGAGAAAAGGTAACCAGAGAAGTACAGGAGACATGGGGACAATTTCCTGTCCACAGTAGAAGAATGACATGGCTGAGGATGAAAGCAAGGGGGACAGACCTGGAGACAGGGGCACCGAGGGCTGCACTGGCAGAACTTGCTGAACTCTGAGGTGTCCCTTGTGTTTTTGAGAAGAGAATCAAGAGGCTTTCAGGTGGTGGTAGGAGCGATGATGGTGGAAAGGCTTTGTGATTTGGAAATCACTTCCTTGACAAAGCAAAAGGACACCTTGTGCTGGTGTCTTTAGCTTTTAAGTTTCAAGCACCCTCAGTTCCCATCCTGTCACAGGACCTGCTACACAGGAAGTGGCACAGTAATGGATTTGAGCTGTTTAGAGCGTTATTTCTCCTCCCCTTGCCTCTCCCTGACAAAAAAAATCTCTCCTGCAAGCACAGAGTGCCCTGACAGGTTCAGGCAAGTGCACCAAAAGTGCCCTAGAATAAGGTCCCCCGTAGGAGATGGACCAGCTGCTGGTGAGGATCTGCCTTTCAAATGTGGTTTTCTTTTATTTTTTTTCTTTTTGTTCTGTTCTATTTTGTTTTTCAGGTTTCTGGAGAACCAGGTGATAAATAAAATGATTTCCTTACTCCATCCTCTGTGGCTAATAAATTTAAGAGACAAGAGAGAAAACAGGAATCGATCCCAGATGCTGCTGTTGAGATGGATATATGATCTACCTATCTGTATGTAGGTATATGTGTATATATATGTATATCTGCGTAGTGATAATAATGGGAGTTTTTATGATACGTTGCTTTACTGTTTTATATTTTTAATAAAGTGTGATTTTAAGTTATTAGTTATATTATTATAGTTTATTCTATTTATTGGCTAAAGTAACAGTTTCTTGTATTTGATTGGTATCAAGTAATTAATGTTAATCGTTAATAAGAGTTCATAATGAATTATTAAGGTGTGAATATTGTTCATTAAGGTACGTCTTTTTTAACTGTAGGTATTTTCATGTGTTTATATGGGTTTTTATGTTAATGATTTTGGGTTTTTGTGTTATGAATATATTAGTATTTTATTCGGGTTTTTTGGTTAGTTTAGTTGTTTGGTGTGTAGATTATTCTTGTTAAGTATGTTTGTCTATATATGTTTTAAAATTTAAGTTATAAATATACTTGGTAAGGATTTTTGTAGAGTTCTATGTAAAAATTTAAGTAGGTAAGGGAGATAAATCATTATTAAAAACTGAAATACTCATCTTATTAATAATTATTACTTTTAAGTTATTCAGTGATGTTTTAATGTTTGAAAATATTATTTAGTTATTTTTATGTGTGATTGATTAATGTTTAAAAAAATATTTAGTAAAGTTTTTGTAAATTGATTTCTTGTGATTTCATCCATTTATATATTTTAAAAAATGTTTTATATATATGATTGTGTGTGAATAATAAAAAATGAACAGTTGTTTTATTTTGTAAGGCAGTATGTTTAAAGATGTTTATATTTGGCAGTAATTTATTTAAAGTTATAGATGTGTTATTGTTTCATCTGGTTAGTTAATAAGTAAGTTCATTTGATGTGGTTCAAGTGTGAGTTGTAGTTATTATAGGTGTTAAAAGAGATGTAGAAATAATAGAATTAGGTTGTTAAAAGGTCATACGATTTTGATACTGAGAAGTAAATTTGTGTTGGAGTGATTGGGTATTTTTGGGTGGGTGTTATTTTATTTTTGTTTTTTTTTTGTTTTTTTTTTTTATGTATTATTGTTATGTTTGGTCTTAGTGGGGTTAATTGTTTTAAATGGTAGGTTTGCTGTTTTGAGGTAACTTCTTTGTGGTTTTGTGTTGTTTGGGGGTTGTTTTGTAACTAAATATTCTACAAGTATTTATTTGTAATGATTTTAGTCATTTTACTTTTGGTGGTTTACCTGTCATTTGGGGTATGAGTGTATAAATGTTATTTGAAGAGTTTATGTTATGTGTAAGTTTTTTGATTTGCAATTTAGTGTTTGTAAAGGATAAGGTTAGTTGTGAGGAGGTATTTCTTTCCGGTTTTTTTCTTTTTTTTTTTTTTTTTTTTTTTTTTTTTGCGTGTGTTTTAAATAAGGCTTGACACAGTGAGTAAGACTCTTGTGTGATTTTTTTTTTTTTTTTTTAATTGTGGAAACATAAGTATAACGTGTTCTTTAGGTTATGAAATTGACGGGACTACATTATTGGCTACTTACTAAATCTTGTAGTTGAGAGGTTTTTGTAACTCTGATTTTGAAATCAAAGAAGAAAACTGGGGAGACGAAGGAGGTAGAGAAGTTTATCTCCTTCTAGGACAGAAAGGGTTTAGCGCAGAAACTGCTGGGTCTAATGTGGCGCGGGGGTTTCCGTGCGCCGGCCGGGCCGGGCGCGGGGCTCGGCGGCAGGAGAGCGGCGAGCTGTGCGCGCTGGGCGGGAGGCGCGCTCCCGCGGGGAGCCGAGCGGAGCCGAGCGGAGGCGAACGGAGCCGAGCGGCTCCGAGTTGAGCCGAGCCGAGCTGCGCCGCAGAGGCGAATCCAGCCGAGTCTAGCGGAGAACAGCCCGAGTGTAGGCGAGGAGCCGAGTGGGGCCGAACCGAGCCGAGCTCCGCCCAGCGCAGCATCCCGAGCAGGGCGGGCCGCCGGGGCGGGCTCGGGGTGGAGCCGGCGCTCTCTGAGGGCTTCCTGTCCTGTCTCGCTCTCTACCCCTCCTTCCTCCTCCCCGTATTCCTCTTCTTTCTCTCTTTCCCCCATTTTCCGCTCTCCCCAAAGCCGACCCCTTTCTCTCCCTTTTCGGCCTCCCCTCCCGTGCCCCCCTCTACCCTTCCTTCCTCCTCCCCGTATTCTTGTTCTTTGTCCGCAGACCCTCCCCTCCTCTCCCTCCCAAACCCGAGCCCCCACTGCCCTCACTCCTTCCTGCCCTGTCCCTATCCCGCTCCTCCGTTCTATTCCTCTTCTCTCCCTCCTCTGTGCACCGTCCCTCTTCCCCGCTCCCGGCCTTTCCCTTGCCCTCCCGCTTTCCTCCACAGCCCGACCTCCCTCCCTCCCCTTTCTCACGCCCTGCTGTCCCTCCTCTCTTCCCGTCGCCCCGTTCCTTCTTTCCCCGCAGCCGCGGTGCTCGGGGCGCTGGAGAATGAAGCCCAGAGGGCCGGAGCCCGGCGCCCCCGGGCCCTTGCGGGAGTCCCCGCACGGGGCCGGAGGCTCTCGGCGGATCCCCCCGTGCCGGTCAAACCCCACCCAGCCCCGCCGGACCTGCGGCTTTGCCGGCATCGCGCTGAGAGCGGCCCCCGCTCTGTGCCGTGCCGTCCGTGCCGCGTCCCCGCCGTCTCTGCCGCTCCCTCGCTCTGCCCCTCGCCCGTGACAGCGAGGCTGGGCAGGAGCTTCGACCCTTCTGGCGGCTGCCCCCCTTTCTCGTTGCGGCAGAGTCCCTTTCGGGGGGGATGTACATGTGGAAAGGGATGGAAGCAAGTGCTGGGCTGCTGTCCAGGGCAGTTAAGACTCGTTCTGTGCCTTCTTTGGGGGCCAGGAAAAAGGGGTGAAGACTCGGGGCTCTGGTGTCATTTGGGGCACCCCAAGGTCCCTAGGAGGGGGAGGCACACTGCGGCGGAGGAGCAGGTGGGTGGTGAATGAGGGGGGTCATGCTGGGTGCCGTCCCCCAGAGGGACCCAAAGCTGCCCCAAAATGCACAGGGAGGGGGGTGTGTAGAATACTAAATCCTGTCAAGTGCTTCGTTCTTGTAGGTATTGGTAAAAATAGGAATTTGTCTCTAAATTCATTTGGGAAGAAAGCCAGAGCATCCCCAGGTATGAGCTGTGAGGATGAGGAGGGGCCGTCTCCTGCTGGCGGCTGTTTCAGGGGATTTGCCTCAGCTGACTTTTGCATGGAGCTGCTGGAGAAGAGGAGTTTATGGGGGGCTCCCGGGGCTGTCCTTGGAAACACGGTGAGAGCTTCGGACAGGGTCTGCGGGATCACCTGGATACGCACTTGGATACCTGGAGCATTGCTCAAAGGAGGTGCCGAGGGACAAACCTTTGAGCCGGGTAGCGGCAGCCAAACAGGTGAGCCCATGTGCGTTTGTAGCGGGGACATTTCTCCTTTCCCTTTTAAATTTCATCTTGCCAATCCCTCCCTGGTGCCTCAAGAAAAAAAAAAAAAAAAAAAGGGGGATTTTGAGGACCAAAGAAATTCCTAGTGGGGGAAGCAACTCCTCTTCCATTATTATCTGTGTTTGAGCTGGGGAGATCCCCCTTCTCTTGTGGTTTTGAGGGTCTTGACTGAAGGAAAACCTGCCTTTTCCAGGGTGTTAGGGGTATCCCAGGGGTGTCAGGGAATCCCTGTGTTCTATTTTAAATGGCAGGGGAAAAATTCTGTTGTCATATGCTGGGTTTGATTTGAGGGTAACACCACCCCCCCCTCCATTTTCATCACCCTAAGGTTTAAACGGAGGGGGCAGACCTGTTGTCCCTCCTTGTGAAGGGTTTGGATTGCGGTAAAAATCCCCCTTTCCCCATCGTTTGTGTCGCCGGCCGGGGGTCTATGTACAAATCACGAACGGGACGGGACTGCTGAGGAAGGCGTCTCGAGCTGGTTCATTTTCTCGCATCGCTCTCATGCCATGGTTACGGCGATGGGAAGATGCCAGTAGCTCACGTCCCTGGCAGCAGACAAAGAACTTTAACGTAAATTCTAAGGTTAAGAGTTTTGACCAATCACACGAAGCAAAAGCATATTGACACCCGTTCTATCCCACCACTGCAAGCACACGTACCTTTGGTTAAAACAACGCTCGCTTCTTTCCAATGCAATGCCTGCTCGTAAGCCTTAAAACACAATGCACGGGGCTCCATTCTTAAGCTTAGAACTTCCTAATATCTCGCTAGATACACTTTTCTGTGGCTTAGGGAGTTATTCCAGACAAGCGATAATACACAGCCCATTGTTCTATTTGTAGTTAACCTCTACTTCTTATATAATTTTTCTGCTGACAAATCTTATGTCTACTGCTTAGCTCGAATCTCAGTTCTGCTGTTTCTGAGGCCTGCCTTTTGCAGCTTTCCCAAAACCCTCTGATTTTAAAGGTTACCACAATTTGCGGGATTTCATTTGAGGACAAGCCCTTCTTTTCTGCTTTTATAGGGAATGAAGTTGAAGGGGAGAATACATTTATTTGCCCTCGTTGAAGCGAGGTGAGCACCTGAGTGTGGCGTCAGTTTCGGGAGCTCAATTGAAGGAGGCTGCAGCTCTCGCAGCGTTTGAAGGGTTGAAATCGGGGTGTGCCGCTGCGTTTGAGGGCGCTTCTTCTGCCCCTGGCCCGGCAGCCAAGGCTGTGGCGCGGGAGCTGCTGGCGTTGCCTGGGGAGCTGCCGAGGTGGAAGGGGAATTGGGCGCGGCCGGGCTGCCGCGGGACTGCCAGAGCTGCGCCGGAGCGAGGCGTGCGGAGCCGAGGGGAGCTTTGCCGGGCCGGCAGGCGGGAGAGGCGGCGCGGGCGCTGCACCGGTGCCGGCCGGTGCCAGCTGCTCCGTCCGCTCCGGGCGCGGGGCTCGAGCGCCGCCGGGGCCCCCTGCAGCCCTCAGGAGCCGCCAGAGGAGCCGCTTTCCTGCCGGGAGCCGCGCTCCACCCGGTGCCGGGAGCGCGGCTTTTAATTTTCCAAAGTTCCTTGATGTAGTGATTTTGAGGTGGTTTTTAGGAATTGGTTGTATCGTTTTATTTTGTTCGTAGCTGATGAATGATAACGGACGTGGTGTACTTCTTGAATGTTATTGTTCTTGTCTCAGGTGCTGATGACAAGGGTTTTTTGGGATTGAGTATTGTTGAATATTTTTTTCTCGAGGATTTGTTAGCTTTGTTTTGTGTTGATTTTTTTTTATTATTTAGTAATATTTTAATGTTAAAAATATAATTAAAACAGTAAAATTTTAACAGGGTTTGTTGTTTAAGGTTTACAAAGGTTTATATGGGTCATACCATGAAGTAGAGGGTAGGTTTATAATTCTGCAGTAGTGGGTTTTATAAGTGTGAGTATGTAGTGTTCATTTTGACAGGCCTTAGGTACTGTCCTGTAGTTAATCAGTGAGGTATTTATAACATTGGGAATTGCATTATTGTTTATTGAATTAGAGAGGTTTTATTAATTCAGTTTGTTTGATTGTCGTGTATGTTTTGTTTTGTTGTTGCAGAGAATCTGGGAAATACTGTTTATGGTAACATGTTTCTTTGGTGTTCTTGATTGTAGCTGAGCAAGGGGCCACAGGTCGGTGACTCTAGGAAACTGCCAGCGGGCGAGGCAGCCTTCCTCGTCCCCGGATGCCGGAGTCTTCCCCGGATTTGGGTGACTCCGGATGGTGGTAAAGTCTCTCCTCCAACCCGTGCCTTCAAAGAAAGACTCAGTAGTCTTCAGTCGTCCGGTCTCAAGGCAGTTTATTGCATGTTATCTCAAGGCACAGAGACTCCCTGACATTGTCCCTGACTCTGTCTGTCCCCGTCTCTGGCTGTCCCCGTCTCTCCTCCCCGAAGGGAGGGTGCCATCTTTTATATCACACATTACGTATTAGGTGTTTATAGTTTTTTCCCAATGCCTACTACCTATGTTGAACAGTGACTTTCTACTCTAAACCAATCTGTGAGTGCCAACACCACCAAGAACATGGAGAATAGGAAGAAGAGAGAAGGAGGACAGGGCACGCCCAAATCCCTCCATCTTAGAACCTCTGACCCCCATGTACAAACCTCAGACCCCCCTGTACAAGGCCTAAAACCCCCCTGTACAGCACTCAAAAATCCTACCTTTCACTTTGTGACTACTTCTATTATAATATCTAAACTTTTGTGATTTCTTGTTCTTCCTGCAAGGTTGGTAAATTGTTCCATGGGTCAAGCTCAAGACCACAGGGGTCCCTGGCCGCCTGCCAGGGTCTCAGAGGCTTCTGCCCTGGGCCCAGAACATCCAAGAGTGTCTGAGGGACACCTTGGGTTCCGACACCCGGATGTGTGAGAGATAAGTCGAGGGCTAGGACCCTGAGAGGGAGTGGAAGCGAGGCGCTGGGAGGGCTTTTTGAGGCAGCTTTGGAGATGGGGTTGGCCCTTTAGGCCACATAAAGGAAAAGCCTCACAGTGCTGAAGTGCTCAGGGCAGAGCAGTGCTGGTGCATGGTGTGTCACTTGTCTGTCGTGCCTTCTGTGTCTTTTGCCTTAGTCCTTTGAGGGGCTTATCGGAAGCCCAGGTGTCCATCTTTGCATCTCTCATCTCTGTGTTCCTCGGCCCCGTGCTGATTCCTTCTTACCTTTGGCTCGGGAGCCCAGACAGGCATCGGCCTAGCATCCGCTCAGATGTCTTTTGAGGTCTTGTTCTGGGCTGTTCTCAACAGCTGTGATTTGTGACAATTGTGACAGCAAGGATCCGTTCTAGCAGATTAGGACTCGTACCAAGGCGGAGATCCGTAGAGCATTCTGACGCTAGGGTTCTCGGGCATCCTTCTCTGCCTTGCTTGGAATAGGTCATTCAGTTAGCATCTTGTTCCTGCAGGGTTCTCTGAGCCTTAGAGGCTCACCATCAGTCTCAGCTAGGTCATCTCATTCTGCAGTTTCTGGCTCCCTGAGGGCATTCTTCTCGCCCAGAGCTTTCTCCCCCTGTTGTGTCCCCTTGTTTGTCTTGTTCTGTGTCACGGGTGTCTGGGTATTTGGCCTGGAGCTGCTCTGCCCTGCTGCATAGCCTGGTGTAGGTCTAGAATGGGGCGTGTCCTGGGGCCTGGAAATTTGTAATGTGGGGTGTATTTGGACTCTAGATGGGATCTGTAGATTGATGAAGGATACCTGGAGCTGTTAAGTTATCCTGCAGTGCTCTGACTTTTGTCCTAACGTTCTTTCAGATGCAGCCAGATGGAATCCGTGGCAGAGGGCCCCGTCCCGGGTGAGGGGGGGTCCCCCGAGAAGGTCAGTCGCTGTTTGTCTTTGCAGGGGAAGCGTAAATGGTGCCTCTGTGTTACAGCATTGTTCTTTGTTGTTATTTTTAGGAAATAAAGCCAGATACTAGCAGTCAAGGTAAGTGGGCAAGGTGAGCAGTGACCGGTGGCAGGCAGCAGTTGTCATTGCTCTGGTCTCAATTCCCGGTGCAGCTCTTAGGCTCCGTTCTTGTTTGCGTGCTTTAGGCGGTCCGCTCGTATTATGCCGAGACCCCCCTTGGCAATTGGGCCGCAGACCCGCTTCATCGCTCTCGTGGGAATTCGGGAAGCAGTGCACGGCTCTGTGATGAAGCCTTGATCTTTGTCATTTGAAGGTGTCACCCGGGGAGCCTTCAGGAGTGGCTGAGGAGTTGCTGTAAGTCGGGGAACTAGGGAGAAGGAGCCAGGGTCCACTCGACTTTCAGCAATGCCACATCACCTCGTCTGCTCTTCACCCAGGCAGACCCTGCCACGAGGGCATTGGCCTCTGGGTGCGGCCCAAGAAGCCGGGCATTTTTTGGAGAATGGTGAGTAGCAGAATTGTTACTGGTTATTGGCTGCTGTGCAGCTAAGATCCTGCAGTGATGTTTGGTGTTCTTGATTGTAGCTGAGCAAGGAGCCACAGGTCGGTGACTCTAGAAAACTGCCAGCGGGTGAGGCGGCCTTCCTTGGCACCGGACGTGGATTCTCGTCCCCGGACGTCCGAGAGATAAGTCGAGGGCTAGGACCCTGAGAGGGGATGGAAGCGAGGCGCTGGGAGGGCTTTTAGAGGCAGCTTTGGAGATGGGGGTGGCCCCTTAGGCCATATAAAGGAAAAGCATCAGAGTGCTGAAGTGCTCAGGGCCACAGGCCCCTGGAGACAAAGACCGGTCATTTTCCCTGGGAAAGAAAAGTGGCCAGCCCAGGTTCCTGATGTCAGTTTGTAGGGTTCTCTTGGGACCGTCAGGGCAGCACAGGTTTGAGGTGGGGGCAGCTTGGGTCTGGGACACATCCTCGATCGTTTGGATTTTTGGAGGTGTCCAGCCACTCAGGGCCACAGGCCCCTGGGTGCAAAGATCTTCCTTTTTCCTTGGGAAAGAAAAGTGTCCAGCCCAGGTTCCTGATGTCAGTTTGTAGCGTTCCCTTGGGACTGTCAGGGCAGCGGAAATTCTAGGTGATGGCAGGTTGGGTGTGGGACACAGCCTGCATCATTCAGATTTCTGGAGGCAACTGCGCATTCAGGGCCACAGGTCCCTTGAACTTGATCCCCAGCCCTTTCCCCTGTGAAACCCACCACTCTAGGTTCTTGATGCTAGTTTGCAGGAGGTTCTTGTCACTGCTAGGGCAGCCTGAATTTTTGGTGGGGGCAGTTTTGCTCCCTTGTAAATTCTGCGCCGTTCGGACCTTGAGGTTGCATAATGTCATTTGGGGCCACTGACCTCTGGACTCAATCGCTGGTCCTTTTCCCTGTAAAACCAAACTCTCCGTCGCCGTGTATTGATGTCTGTTCACTGGTGGTGTGCTTCACTCCAAGGGCAGCAAGTGTTTTTGGTGTTGGCATCTGTGGTCTGTGAGAAATCATTCGCTGTCTGCAATTTTGGATGCAATTCCTGTTTGGCTAGGGGCACACAGAGAGGAAAGATTGTTAATTTCCTTGGAAAGGAAAGTCCGACACCCCATTGTTTAAGGGGGAGACAAAGGGCTGTGTAGGGAAGGGAACTCCCCACAGGACCTTTCTTCACCTCATCCCCCACTCCAAAGTGTCGCAGCCCCCCGTGTGACAAGCTGCTTTCAGAGGGTTACCTGGGCACACCTGCACAGGGAGCTGCTAGTCCAGAGGGCCTAACAGGGCTATTCCAAGCGTTCCTCCAGGAACTATGGTTGGAACATCCAGCAGGGACTGGGGAGCAGCCGGACCCACCTGGGCACGGAGCATCCCTTTGAGAAAATGCCAAGGGAAGAGCCCTCTTGCCAAGGGGCAGCACCTGAGCAGGCCAGGCAGCATGTGGGGTTCCAGGGGAGAGCTTTCATCTTTCCTCTTTTATTGTGTCAGCCCTTCCCTAGAACCCCCAGACCTTCCGCAGCACTCCCAGAAAAGAGAGGGGTTAGTAGGAGAAAAGGGGTTTAAATTGAGAGCAAAAGCTTCCTTTTCCCATTATTTCTTGTGTTCAAATTGTGAGGGAATCCACTTTCCCTGCAATTTTAATGGTCTCAATGGAAAGAATCCCTGCCTTTTCTATGCTGTTAGGGTTATTAATTGACAGGGAATCCCCATTTTCCATTATTTTCCAGTTTAAATAGAAGGGGAAAACCTTGACAATGTTGTTTATGGGTTTGAATTAAGGGTAACTGCATTTGAATTAAGGGTAACCCTTTGTGTTGTCGTAAGGCTTAAATTGAGGGGAAAGCCCAGCTGTCCCTCCTTCTTAGGGGTTTGGATTGAGGGGAAAATTCCTCTTTCTTCATCACTGGAGAGATTTAAAGTGAGGAAAACCCCTCTTTTCCCTGTATTCTCGGGGATTAAATTAAAGGGCAGAAGACATTCTTTTGCCATTGTATCAGTTTCAGCGGAGGTAACTGCCCCATTTCCTCCTTTTAAAGGCTTCACTTGAAGGAGGCTCTGTCTTTTTCAGCATTTTAAGGGTTTAAAACTACCTTTCAGGGCAATTCTTTCTGCACCCTAGGACTAAATATCTCAGATCAGGGCAAGCCTGGCATGTACTTAATCTTTATGCTGCCCAGGAGGCTATTATTTTTCTTATTTTTATTTATAATGTAGATAGCCCTAAGTAGTAGTCCCAAGGAGACAGACTGTTCATATAATTCGTATTCTTCTCCACCCTACTTAGTCACAAGTGGAGTACTACTTAGTAGTCACTGAGGAATAATTATATAAGTTAACAGCAAATTACCAACTTATCTAGCTATGCTGCCTAAAAACCCAGTTTTATTTATTTTTTTTTTTCAAATAAACAAAGTTTATTTCTTACCAGCTTTCTGTCCATTTGTTCCAAGTAGTTGTAGCAAAAACGAAAGCACTGTCATTTCCCTGGAGAGTTTTCTTCTGTATCAAGCCCTTTACTCCCCTCGAATTCAAGTCAGAGGAGCCAAACAGCTGCAACTGCTCTGAGGGCTTTTATACCCGGTGGGATTTGCCCCTCCCCTTTTCCGGGCATTGTGGGAATGAGAGGCGGGCCCAATCAGGGGTATATTAACCCCAGCCTTTGCCAAGGGGCTTCATTCTCTCTCTGGAATCTGCTGGAATAAGAGTTCTCCTCTCATTTTGGTGAAGAGGCTCTTTCAGTTTGTCTCAGGTTGTTTTCAGCAGGTGCTTTTAGGCATCTAAAGCAACAGAGGCTTTGAAGAGACTGTGAAGAAAACAACGTTGAATACAGGGAGTATTTAATTTCGCAATTTGGGTTTGTGCATTTGGGGATGGTAAGGTGTTTTTGTAATTTCTGATTTTGTTTTGTTGGGTTTTTTGTGTTTTATTTTTTTTTTTAGGAGGAGTCCAACTTCCTGCAATTCCAGGTTGTGTCAAGTACAACATTTTTTCAGCAGATCCATCGTGTCACAAACGGTATCTGCCCCGTGTCAAAGATGATGTTTGAGATTGAGGCTTCAGATGAGTTGAGAATTGTGGCCAGGAGAGGGAGAGTGAGCAGGGTGCCTCTAATTAGGAGTTATTGTGGGGAGTTTTGAAGGCAGCAGGGTGAGAAATGGTGTCTATTTGAGGACCCCCTCAAGGATTTTCACAAGCATAGCAGAGGCATTCGTGTGTTGTACAGCACACGAGCTCATCCACTGCACTCACAGAAATGCCATGTAACTTTGCCTCTCTCTAATCCAGGTGCCACTCATAGTAAAAGTGATAGCCTTAGACTCAGGATGAAGCTGGAGACTTGAGGATCCAGGTACACTCAGAAGAGGATAAGTAGCTGACTTGCTGGGATTTGGCCCACATAACACTAAACTCATGTGTTGATTTTGCTGTTCTTTATTGTAGCTGACTAAGAGGCTAACAGGCGATCACACGGCCCTCCGAGGTAGACTCATTTCAGGTCCAACCTGGATTCACATCATCGATCATCCAAAAGATAAGTTGGGGCCACAGCCTGGAGATGGGAGTAGTGGATTGGAAATTCCTGGGATAGATTTGAAAACTAGCAGAGGATAAAGGGATATCTTCTAAGGGGCCTCTTAGGACAGGTAAAGGGAGAGGCTCTACTTTTGATTGCAGCTGTAGGGTGTGCAGTGCAGAATAGTTCCGGTCCGTGTTGTGTTGTCCCGTGTACTGTGTTATCTGGTGTGTCTTTGGGGTCCCTTGGATCAGATATCCCTGCCTTTTCCCCTCAAGGGCCTTAACACAAGCATCAGCCATCATCTCTGGGTTCTCGAACGCTTGCACTTCTCGGCACGATGCCGATATCATTGGTTCTTTTACCGGCTGGCTCGGCCGTCTCTCTCGGTCGCATCTCCGAAGCATCGAGTGGGACGTCTTTTGAGGCCTCCTTCCCGGCTGTATCACCGTCCATCCTTTCCAGCCACGAGCTGTAACATCCTGGGGCTTACAAGATTGTATGGATACGGAAAGCATTCTAAACGTAGCATTGTCTCACAGCCATCCTGATCATTGTGACCGGCAGTTCTTTTAACAGGTCACTCTATTCCAGTCTTTTCCAGGAGCTCTTCCACTACTTAGAGCCTCCTCCATCCACCGCCGCCAAAGCATCGGTCATTTCTTTTGGCATCCTCTCAGTCCTTGCCGTTATTCTTCTTGCCAGGAACTTATCATCCTTGTGTCACGCCGTTTGTCTCATAACGTGTTGTTTGTGTTTAGTGTCCCCTCGTTTGTCCCGTCCTGTGTCACGGGTGTCTGCACATATTTGTCCCAGAGCCGTTCTGCCCTGCTGCATAGCCTAGTGTAATAGGATAGGTCTTGGGGACTTGAAATTTGCAGTGCAGGGTGTAGTTGGACTCTAGATGGTATTCCTAGATTGACATAAGGTGTTTGCAGCTGTTAAGTTATCTTGCAACCATTTGACTTTTGTCCTAACTCTCTTTCAGATGCAGGTGGATTAAATCTGTGGCAGAGCACCCCCAGTCCCTGGAGAGGGGGTTCCCCTGAGCAGGTCAGTCACCGTTTGTCTCTGCAGTGGAAGTGTAAACGGTGACTGTGTGTTACAGTACTGTTTTCTGTCTTTATTTTTAGGCATTAAATCTGGGTATCTGCAGTCAAGGTGAGCAGTGACCAGTTGCAGAAACAGTTGTTCTCACTCAGGTCTCAATTTCTGGCGCAACTCTAAAGCCTCCATTCTCGTTTGTGTGCTTTAGGCAATCCACTCGGAGTATGCCAAGCCCCCGTCACCAACCAGCCGACGGACCGGGTTTCCTATGCTTGCGGGTCCTCTGGAAGTATTTTAGGACCGTGACGAAATTTTGTATTTCAAGGTCCCATCCGGGTAGCCTTTGGCAACGGCTGAGGAGTTGCGGTGAGTTGCCGAGGTAGGGAGGGGGAGCCAGGGTCCACTTAGGTTTCAGCAATGCCGAGTCACTTTGTCTCTTCTTAACCCAGGCATACCCTGCGATGACGGCGTCTTCCTCCGAGCACGGCGAAAGCGTGCGGCCCAAGGAGCCGGGCATTCTGAGGAGAACGGTGAGTAGCAGAATTGCTGGGTTTTGTCTGTTGTACAGCTAAGATCACGCAGTGATGTTCGGCGTTCTCAATTGTAGTTGAGCAAGGGACTACAGCCCGGTGATCGTAAGAAAATCCCCAGCAGGCGAGGCGGCCTCCATTCGCACGCGACACGGATTCTCGTCCCCAGACGTCCGAGAGATAAGTCGAGGGCTACAGCCTCGAGAGGGGATGAAAGCGAGGCGCTGGGAGGGCTTTTTGAATTGGCTTTGGTGGCAGGGATGTGCAGGAAGTATCCACTTAGGCCACCTAAAGGGAAAGTTTTTCTTTTGATCACAGTGCTGAGGTGCTCAGGGAAGAGCAGTCCTGGTGTGTGTCGTGTCACTTGTCTATTGTGCATTCTGTATGTTTGGGTATTTCGTGTCACATGTCTTTTTTACCTTAGCCCTTTGAGGGGCCTATCGGAAACCCCGGCCTCAGTTTCAGCATCTGCGATCTCCGCGTTCCTTGGACAGGCACCAGTGCAATAGGACTCTTGATTCTGGAGGTCAGACAGGCATCTGAATTGCATCTCCCTTTAGAAACACCCAGTCAGATGTCTTTTAAGGTCTTGCTCTGAGCTGTGTCGACAGCCACACACCGCAATGATCCATTATTAGCCGATTAGGACCGATAAGAATGCGAAGCTAGCTAGAGCCTTCGGACCGTAAGATTGTTGGCCATTCATCTCTGCGGTTCTCTTAAGAAATCATTCTGTTAGCATCTTCTTCCTGCAGGGTTCTTGGAGCCTCATCGGCTCTGAGCCGTCAGTCTCACCTAGGTCATCTCGTTCTGCATTCTCTCGGCACTCACCATCATTCTTCTTGCTGAGAGCTCTCTCTCCCTGTCGCATCCCCTCGTTTGTCACGTCCTGTCCTGTGTCACGGGTGTCTGCACATTATTGTCCCGGAGCTGTTCTGCCCTGCCGCATAACCTGTAATAGCACAAGTCCCGGGGACCTGCAATTTGTAATGCAGGGTGTAGTTGGGCTCTAGATTGTATTTGTAGATTGAAATAACATGTTTGGTGCTGTTAAGTTATCCTGCAGCCGTTTGAGTTTTGTCCTAACTTTCTTTCAGATGCAGATGGGTTACATCTGTGGCAGAGCAGGCCAGTCCTGGGTGAGGGTGCTTCCATGAGCAGGTCAGTCGCTGTTTGTATTTGTAGGGGAAGCATAAATGGTGACTATGTTCCAGCACTCCTCTTTGCCTTTATTTTTAGGAAGGCAGATGGCAGCAGTCAAGGCCAAGCGTGCAAGGTGAGCAGTGGATAGAAGCATAAATGGTGACTATGTTACAGCACTCCTCTGTTGCCTCAGCATTCTTAGGAGATGGTGAGTAGCAGAATTGTCAGGTTTTGGCCGATGTGCTGTTAAGATTGTGCCCTGATGTTTGGTTTTCTCTCACTTGGCAGACCAAGAGATAACAGCCCGGTGACAGCTGGAACTTCCCAGACAGGGAGGCGGCCTTCCTCTGCACCCGACAGGGATTTGCATCCCCAGATGCGTGCAAGATAAGTCGAGGGCTATGACCCACAGAGGGGATGGAAGCGGGGGTGCCAGGTCGGGACTTCCCAGGAGGGGTTTTTGAGTCAGAGATGGAGACAGGGATGTCCAAGAAGTGTCCCCTTAGGCCACCTAAAGGGGAAGTGTCTCTTTTGCTCACGGTGCTGAGGTGCGCAGGGCAGAGCAGTTCCGGTGTGTGTTGTGTCACTTGTCTATTGTGCGTTCTGTGTTGTTTGGGTCTCTAATGTCCTATATCTTTTTTACCTTAGCTCTCTAAGGGGCCTCATTCTTGGCATCTGTGACCTTTGCATTCCTTGGCCCGGCACCAGTGCCATAGGACTTTTGACTCGGAAGTCTGGACAGGCATCAGAATTACATCTCTCTTTAGAGGCATCCAGTCAGATGTCTTTTAAGGTCTTGTTCTGAGCAGTATCGACAGATGCTCACTGCAATGATGCATTATAGCGGGTTAGGATTTGTGAGAATGCCAAGCTAGGTAGATCATTCTTACCGTAGGCTTCTCAGGCATCGGTTTGTGCAGTTCTTCGAAAACATCATTCTCTTAGCATCTTCTTCCTCCAGAGTTATCTGAACCTCATCTGCTCGCTCTCAGTCTCATCTAGGTCATCTTGTTCCGCTATCTCTCAGTCCTTGCGGGCATTCTTTTCGCCAAGAAAGTTCTCTCCCTGTTGCATCCCCCCGTTTGTCATGTCCTGTGTCACGGGTGTCTGCACATTATTGTCCCGGAGCTGTTCTGCCCTGCCGCATAGCCTGGTTTAATAGCACAAGTCCCGGGGACCCGCAATTTGTAATGTAGGGTGTAGTTGGGCTCTAGATTGTATTTGTAGATTGAAATAACATGTTTGGTGCTGTTAAGTTATCCTGCGGCCGTTTGAGTTTTGTCCGAACTTTCTTTCAGATGCAGATGGATTACATCTGTGGCAGAGCAGGCCAGTCCTGGGTGAGGGTGCTTCCATGAGCAGGTCAGTCACTGTTTGTATTTGTAGGGGAAGCATAAATGGTGACTATGTTCCAGCACTCCTCTTTGCCTTTAGTTTTAGGAAGTCAAGGCAGATGGCAGCACTAAAGGTCAAGTGTGCCAGGTGAGCAGTGGACAGAAGCAGTTGTTCTTGCTCAGGTTTGCTTTTGGTGCAACTCTAAGCCTTCCTTCATGTTTGTGTGCTTTAGGGAATCCACTCAGAGTATGCATAGCCCCTGTCAAAAAACTGGCTGATGGTCTGGGTTACCTGCAGTTGTGAGCCCCCTGGAAGTATTACAGGCCTCTGTGATGAAGCCTTCAAATTTTGTATTTCAAGGTCCCATCTGGGTAGCCCTCAGGAATGGCCGAGGAGTTGTGGTGGATCGGGAATGTAGGGA